>NC_081417.1:62846936-63110100 GCF_949786415.1 Peromyscus eremicus
CAAGTTTATTTTCTTATATTACTTTCTATACAACCCAGAACCACCTTCCCAGGGATAGCACTGCCCCCAGGGGGCCAGGCCCTCCCTTATTGCTCAATCATCAATTAAGAAAACACCCACAGGCTTGTCTATAGGCCAGCTGATGGGGGCAATGTTGCGGACTATTCCTTTACACTGTGTGAAGATGTGTCACTGTGATTGGCTTAATAAAGAGCTGAATGACCATTAGCTAGGCAGGAAGAGGTTAGGACTTCTGGGGACAGAGAGGACTCAGAGAGGAAGAAAGCAGAGTCACCAGCCAGACACGGAAGAAACAGGATGGGGCAGTACAGAGTAAGGTAACCGAGCTACGTAAAAGAACGTAGATTTAAAAATATGGGTTAATTTATGTTATAAGAACTAGTTAAGAACAAGTCTAAGCTAAGGCCGAGTTTCCAAAATTAATAATTAGTCTCTGTGTCATTATTTGTGAGCTGGTGGCCCAAAGAAAAAAGCCTGCCACAGGGTAACTTCTTTATTTTATTTTAAAATGTGATGTGATGTGTGTGTGTGTGTGTGTGTGTGTGTGTGTGTGTGTGTGTGTGTACACAGGTACCCACTGAAGCTAGAGGTGTCCGATACCCCTGGAGCTCGAGTTCCAGGTGGTTGTAATCCACCTGATGTGGGTGCTGGAAATTGAACTTGGGTTCTCTGGAAGATCAGTGTATGCTCTTAACGACTGAGCCACTTGTCCAGCCCCTGGGGGCAACTTCTCAATTGAGGCTCCCTCTTTTCATATGACTCTAGCTTGGGTCATGCTGCTAAGAAAGAAAAACATACCTAGCCAGCACACTTCATTTCTTTCTCTTTAACCTGGGACATTTCTCACTATTGTTTGCAATGAGCAGCCTTGAAGATTAAGGTAACGTCTACTCTTAGATGAAGAGCAGGCTTGCTTTGTCTTACTGTAAAAGCAACTAATCAGTAATGCTCTGTGTTCTACTACACTACAGCACACTGCATGGACAGGCATCTGCCATAGGCCCTTACCACCCATGTGGAACGTGGGGGAACTGGAACAAAAAACATTGCTGAAGCTCTTGCCATGGCTGTCCGTGAGTGGTCAAGCTCCTTACCTCTCACTTGGGAGACAGTCTTGATGTTTCTGCCAGCATCCATGAAACGTGAGGTGGACAGCTTGCTAACTTAGAAAGAAAACCTCAGACTCTGAATAGTTAGTGATTGTCAAGAACTGTGTTGTGTGTATTTCTAGATGGTAAATCTGATTTTGTTCATTTCTCAAGTCCCCCAGGAGCACATCCTGGGTAATTAGACATCTTTAATCAGAATGGTTTTCGTGAATAAGATTAATGTATATCTCAGTTAAGCATCAAAAGCTTTAAATTATGGGCCAGGTGTGGTGATGTGTTTATCTAATTATTCTTTATCAATAAAAAATTGGGAGTCAGACATCAGGGTAAGAACCTGTTTGATTAGAGAAGCAACGGAGAAGCCACCAGTGACCTCCTATCTCTTCTCTTCCTCCATCCAAAAGGGCTGAGATTCTCTCTAAACCCTGCCTCACTATTTCCTGTCTCCTATCTGTCCTCAGTCCTCCAAAACCTCTATGGTTAATTTGGGACAACTAGTGGCTAGCTCCGCCCTCTGACTCAAAGCAAACTTTATTGTCAGAATGTGATCAAAATATCATACAACAGTGTGGTGCCACACAACTTTAATCCCAGCACTCTAAGAGACAGAGGCAGGTGGATCTCTATGAGCTGGAGGCCTGCCCAGTCTATGTAATGAGCTCCAGGATAGCCAGGGCTGCACAGTGAGAACTTATCTTAAAAAAAACCAAAAAAACAAAACAAAACAAAAAAAACCTTTCTCTTAGTTGGTTGAATCCTCATAGTTTACTCTCAGAACTAAGTGTATCGATTTAAAAACGAATTGGTGTATTAATATTCTCCAGAGAGAGAGAACCAAAAGGATATATAAATATATGAAAAGAGATGAAGAGTCGGTCCGTGTGACCATGGAGGCTGAGAAGTCCCCACATCATGTTTATAAGCTGTAGACCCCAGAACACTAGACCCTAGAAGCACAGCACAGTCTACTCTGAAGGCCTCAGAGCCAGGGAGGCTGGCGAGGCAAACCCCACTCTGAGGCCAAAGGCCACAGAAACTTAGAGCCAACTGCTATTAATCATGGGAGCTCAAAGCCAGGAGAACCTGGGATTCCATCATCCAAGTGAGGAACGCTGTTCATCAGCTCCTGCTGCTGAGCACACATTTTTGCTCTCTTCCTGGGTGTTGATGTTCTTGTTTGTTTTGTTTTTCCTAGTTCTGTGCTGATTGGATGGTGTGTACCCACGCTCAGGGTGGATCCTCGCCTCTCTGGAAACACTCATAAACATTGACCCCCTTCCACCACCCACAAAAAAGACTACATTTCTTTTTTCTCACTGCTGTGACCAAATACCTGATAAGAAGCAACTTAAAGGAGGAATTACCTACCATGGATTTGAGGCCAGTTTGGTCTAGGTGGTGGTGAGTTCCAGGCTAGTGAGGGATGTACAGAAAGACCCTGTCTAAAAACAAGACAGAGCATAAGAATCAAAGTGATGTGTTATACGTAAGTCACGCAAGGGGGTTGAGATTTATGATCTTACGCATTAGTCATTAGCTATTCTAAGAGTCATATTTGTAGTAATTTTAGAAAGGAAGTCTAGTTTTTTTACACAGGCCATCTCCAGTCAATTGTGTCAAAATTCTTGACTTTGGCCAGGCGGCAGTGGCACACGCCTTTAATCTCAGCACTTGGGAGACAGAGCCAGGTGGATCTCTGTGAGTTCGAGGCCAGCCTGGTCTACAGTGCAAGATCCAGGACAGGCACCAAAACTACATGGAGAAACCCTGTCTTGAAAAAAAAAAGTTCTTGACTCTGTCAGCAAGTGGCAAAAACCAGATTCAGAGGGTGAGGTTGTCTGTCTGTCTGTATATCTCTGTCACTCTGTCTCTCTCTGTCTCTCTCTGTCTCTCTCTGTCTCTCTCTGTCTCTCTCTCTCTGTCTCTCTCTGTCTCTCTCTGTCTCTCTCTCTCTCTCTCTCTCTCTCTCTCTCTCTCTCTCTCTCTCTCTCTCTCTCTCTCTCCTTTCTCAGGTGCCCTTAACCATTTTCTGTTTTTCTATCCTGCCTCGGAATCTACATAAAATCTACCTGCTAATCCATCACATTGGAGATGTCAACATGAATTTTGGGAAGACATGGATATATAATAATTCCCCCCCCCCTTCATCTTCTTCTTCCTTCTCGAGCTGCAGATTGAACCTGGAGCCTGGTACAGGCAAGTCCCACTGAATGATGACTACAAACTACAACACAGAGCTTTCTTCAGTCAAAGACATACAGCAGCTGTCCATCTCTGCTTAACCTTCCATCTGCAAAGACTCTTGGAAAAACAGCATCAGTAATAATCTGTTCTTGGACCACTGCAGTCAAGGGCATAGTTTACACTTCACGTGTCACCCTTGTCTCCTAGAGAAGACTATCCATTTTTTATTTGTTTTGTTTTGTTTTTGAGACAGGCTCTCTCTACATAGTCATAGTTGTCCTGGAACTCACTGTGTAGTCCAGACTGGCCTCAACTGTTGACCTGGGTCCCAGGGCAGCAAAATCACACACATGTTCTGGGTAACATTCTTGCAGACCAAATTTGGAGAAGTTTCTAGGCTGTCTGCCTGTTTTCTTTTTCTTCTCTAAGGATTAGTTCTGATTGTTTTGTTTTAGTTTTTCTGAATTATACTTGTTTGGGAATTTGCCACTGATTGTCCATTTACAGGGGTACTTAAGATGTCTCAGGGTTTCAGTTATAGTAAATCATGACTTTTACAAGAATTCACATACAAATGTTGACATGAACAGTGCATCCATTTCTCTTGAGTAAATTGGGATCGAGGGGTATATAATAAATATTTTATTAACTTTACCATAAACTTCAAGACTGTTTTCCAATGTGACTGCACCCTTTCATATCCTCAATGGAAATACAAGAACTCCAGCTGCTCTGTTTTCCCTTCTTCCCTCCCTTCATCCCTCCACCCCTCTCCCTCCCTCCATCTCTCTGTCTCTGTCTCTGTCTCTGTCTCTCTCTTTCTGTGATGGTTTGAAAGAAAATGGCCCCCAAAGGGAGTGGCACTATTTGGAGGTGTGGCCTTGTTAGAGGAAGTGTGTCACTGTGGGGGCGGGCTTCAAGGTCTCTTTTGCTCAAGCTTCCCTCAGTGTGACAGTCAACTTCCTGTTGCCTGCAAGATACAGGACTCTCAGCTATTCCTCCAGCACCACATCTGCCTGCTCGTCGCCATGCTCCATGCCGTGATGCTAGTGGACTGAAGGCCCGAAACTGTAAGTGAGCCACCCCAATTAGATGTTTTCCTTATAAGAGTTGCCTTATAAGAGTTTTCCTATAAGAGTTTCCTTATAAGAGTGGTCATGGTGTCTCTTCACAGCAATAAAAACCCTAAACAAGACACTTTTTTCTTTCTTTCTCTTCTTCTTTTTATAAAACCCTTTTTATTATCATTTTATTTTCTGTGTGTGGGTGTTTTGCCTGCATGTATGTCTGTGTACCACATAGTGTGCCTGGTGCCTGCAGAGGCTAAAATAGAGCGTTGGATCTCCTGAAACCTGAGAAATAAATGGTTGCAAGCCTTCTTGTGGGTGCAGGCAATTGAGCCTGGGTCCTCTGGAAGAGCAGCCCATACCCTTAACCCCTGAGCCATCTCTCCAGCCCCACTGTTACTTTTTAAACTCGAGCCATTTCAATAGGTGTTAAGTGATATCTTATTATGATTTTTAACTGCATTTCCTTGATGACTAATAATGTTGAGGTCTTTGTTTATTTTACATTTATTTATTTATTTGTCTCTCTGTGTGTATATGGGTGTGTAGATGCATACATGTAGAGGTCAGAGGACAACATGTGAAGATCACTTCTCTCCTTCTGCCATTTGGGTTCTGGGGGATCGAATCAGGTCATCAGACTTGGAGTCAAGTGCTTTTACCTGCTGAGTCATCTTGCTGGCTCAACATCTTCCTTTTCCGAGACAAGGTATCTCATTGAACCTGACACACACTGCTTTGGGTAGCGTGGCTGGCTTGTAAGCTCCTGAGATCCACCTGTCTCCGGCCTCCAGTGCCAGGGTGGCAAGCAGTGTGGCCATGGCCAGCTTTTATGGGCTGAAGACTTGCACTCACCTCTTGCATTCACAGCAAGTGCTCTTGCCCCCCGGGCCATCATCTTAGTCCACAGATTTGTATATACTATGAATTTAAGTCATTTATCTAATACATGGTTTGCAAATATTTCTTCCAGTGTTTGGTCTTTTTAGTCTCTCAAAAATTGTCTTTTAAAGAATAGAAATTCTTATTCTGATGAAGTCAAACATCACTGTTTTCTTATGGATCATACTTTTGGCTTCATAGTTCAGGGGCTGTAGATCTCATATTTAGTTTCTGTGTATTTGAGGGCAAGCCAGATGTCTCCCTACCACAGCATTCTGACAGTTATGCTATGCTTTGTAAGTGCACTGTCTATGATTCCTAAACTCTTCTGAGCTCTTTTGTGGGTCAGCATGTGGTCTAGCATGCTGAGTGTTTGAGGTACCTACAGAAACAATGCAGACCTTGCTGTTTTGGAAAAAGTCATTTGTAAGTAGCAATTATGTTGATTGCTTGGCACTTGTATTCAAATCCACAGTCCATTTGTCTACAGAACTTTTTTCTTCTTAATCATTGTGAAAGATACTTTTTAAAAAATCTTGTTTAAATGATAAATATTTCTATTTATCTTACCAGATTCTGTTTTTGTGTATTTTGAAGCTGTGTTATTAGATGATTAAACATTTAACATTCTTATGTCCTTTTGATGAATTGAACCTGTTACCATTCTGAAATTATCTTTATCCCAGTAATTTTGAACCTGTTACCATTCTGAAATTATCTTTATCCCAGTAAAAAAAAATAGTAATTTTTGCTTTGTAATACATTTTAGTTAATAATACATGCCTGTTGTAGCTTTCTCTTGCCTAATATTATCATGGTACATATTTCCCCAACCTTTTGTTTTTAACCTACTTATGACTTTACATTCAGATTAGGCTTGTTGAGGCAGGATTTCATTGTGCCTTACTGGTTCTTAAAACCAAACTCAATAATCTCTGTGTCTTATTGGGATGTTTAAGACAATTATATTTAATGTAATTATTATAACTGAACCATCTTGGTATTTGGCTTATCATTAATATATACAAATAGGAAAAATATCATATACAGGGTTTGGTACGATTCATGATTTCAGTCATCCACTGGCCATCTTGGAATGTATTATTGCTGTATACATGTCTCGTATTTCCTGGGTTGGTTTTGTTGGTAGGAAGGCAGTAAGTAGGTCTTCAAGAGTCTCACCTTTCCCTGGATTCCCACCAATCCCAATCTCTCTGGTTCTGAGATAAATGAATATGTTCAACTCCACGAGGAAGAGCCTTGACCTCAGTAGTACACACTTACAGCCAAGATCAGTAGACCAGAACAGACATAGATTTCAGCTGATCCTTGTGACCTAGCTTACACTTGGGGCTTCCAGCTTATTCTTACAAGCTCTCACTTCACATTCATCTTTTCCCCCAACTCTCTGTCTCATGGGCTACAGTCTCTGGCAGTGGAGACAAAGACAGCCACCACATAGGACTGTTTAATGAGCACTCACCCTTCCCATTAGGTTATGTGTATCTGCAACAAATCCAGATACACACACATACACATAAATACACTCACACATACATACACACACACACACACACACACATAAATACACACATACATATGCTCCAACTCTTATTTATGTAAATATCTGGTATTATTTATATATGAAATGTTCTCCATAGACTCATGCATTGATTGTATAGTTCTCAGCTATTGGCACTATTTTGGGAGATTCTAGAAACTTTTTGTAGATAGGACCTGGTTGAAGGCAGTAGGTCACTTGGGGCATGGCTTGAAGGCTAGACCTGGTCTCCAGATCCTTCTTTGCTCTCTGATCACACTGTCATGATGTTCAGCACAGGTTCAGAACCAGTGCAGCCAAAGACTAAGGACTGAGGTTGCTGAAACCATAAACCAGAATAAATATTTATTCTCTTAGATTCAGTCAAGTGTTTGTAACAGCAAGTAGAAAAGCAACTAGTAAAGAGAATCAACACCAGAGAAGTGGGGTATGGTGATGTACTGTTTGTAATTTAAGTAATAAAGCTTTCCTGAAGATCAGAGGACAGGGCCAGCCTCAGAGTTAGCCACAGAGGGCAGGCAGTGGTGGCACACACCTTTAATCCTAGCACTCGGGAGGCAAAGGCAGAGATCCATCTGGATTTCTGTGAGTTCAAGGCCACACTGGGCTACACGAGATTAATCCAGTCTAAAAGAGAAACAGAGCCAGGCAGTGGTGGCACACATCTTTAATTCCAGCACTTGGGATCACACACCTTTAATCCCAGCAATAGGAAGGTTGAGACAGGAAGTGAAATGGCTGGGTAGAGAAAGAAATATACGGCAGGAGGAGACAGGAACTCACGCTCCTTCAAGCTGAGGAGTTGGTGGGGTGAGAGATAGTGGCTGTGGCTTGCTCTGCTTCTCTGATCTTTCAGCTTTTACCCTGATATCTGGCTCTGGTTTTTTAAGACCACTTAGGACCTGACCATGTGGTTGAGAAGCCTTTGGAAAGGTTTATGGGGACAATTTGGAAACGCAGGCTAGAGAAATCCTGAAATGCTGTAGGCAAGGCTTAACAGATGATTGTGGTGGGTGTCAGGAAGGAAAAACTGGAAACTCCATTTCCCCCGAATTCTGGCTGTTAGACAAAAGCCTGCATTCCTCAGGAACTTGTGAAGCCAGTTCCCCTCTACCAAGGGAGCCATGTCCTTGTCACTGGCAGAAGGGACAAATGGCTGTCTGTGGTGCCTATTAGCATACAAAAGTGCATGCTGGCCTCCAGGCTCCCTCAACATCACAAGTACCTGTTACACACTTCAGAGTCCATGCTGGCATCCTGGCTCTTCTCATCTCCCCCACCCCAAACTTCTCCAGCTCATGGCTTCCCTCCCCACCAGCTTCTCCTTTATAGCCCAGTTATTTCAGCTGTGTGCTCTCTTTCCTCTCTTGGCTCTTCCTCTGTATTCTGTCTCACTGTCCCCATCCCCTTTCTCTCTCTGCTTTGGACTCTTCCAGATGCCTCTGGCTGTTCTCTCTCTCTCTCTCTCTCTCTCTCTCTCTCTGTCTGTCTTTCATATCTACACTAAAAACCTTCCCCTTAACCATACCATGGAGCAGCCATGTCGTCAGTTTATACAGTGGGTGCACAGGAGGTCAGAATAGTAACAACAATGTGGACAGTGAAGGCCACTAGCCTCCTGAGGTTTCTCTCGGAGGAGATAATCTTAGGAATTAGACTGTGGCTGTTTATGTATAACCTAGAAAAGAAATCATCTACATTTTGTGTCCTGAGACTTTGAGTGAGGCTAAATTATAGGTAATGGACTAATTAGCTTGGTGGAAATTTCAAAACAGCACAATAGGATTCAGGCTGTTTGTATGGTTAATGCAGAATGCTTTGGGGCAGGTTTATACAGTGAGAATTTGGGACAAGTGGAAAGTTTTGAAAATTATGCAATTTGGCTAGAAATTTGGAGTGTTTTTTAAAGTTTTGGACAAGAAGAATCTGGCTATAAAAGATATTAGTGTCATTAAAATGAAATAAACTACTTTAGTACAATAAGAAAAATGTCTTGAGGGCATCTTAAGAATTGGCCAGACACCGCCTATCCCAGGCTTAGAGGGTACAAAAAATGAAATCTTTTGAAGGACTTCCTGGAGAAGAGACCCTGTGCTGAGTAACAATTGTGCCACTGGATCTCTGTTACTGTAACAAGATACCTGATACAATTAACTTAAAAAGAGGAAAGGTGGGGCTGGAGAGACCGCCCAGCCCTTAAGAGCACTTGCTGCTCTTGCAGAGGACCTGAGTTCATTTCCAGACACCCACATGACACCTCACAACTGTCTGTAACTCCAGTTTCTTCTTCTGGCTTCCCCAGGGATCCAGCACACACAGGGTGCACAGGCGTGCATGCAGACACAACACCCAGACACATAAAACAGAAAATGAGGCAGGAGAGGGAGAGTCTGTGTGGACTTATTGTCAGGGGGTTCCGTCCATGTTTGGTTGGCTTCTTGCTTTGGTTCCTGTGGCAAGGAAGGCTCCACAGAATGGCTGGGAGTGTTTGCTAACCTAAGCCCATTAATCATCCACCTCCCGATAGCCAAGAAACAGAAGAGAGATGTACGCAGGGCTCCACTATGTCCTTAAGGACCAGGTTCCAATCGAATAAAGCTACCCACTAGGACTATGTTGTAATTCAGTGGTAGACCCTTGTTTGGCAAGCACAAGGCCCTAGGTCCAGTCTTCAGCCCTGCAAAAGCCTCCCACTGGGCTCTACTTCTTAGAGCGTTCACTATCTCTTTACACAAGCCTTGCTGGGGACCTTAACCCACAGGTCTTTGGGTGGGTGGGTGTGTGCGTGAGGTGGCATTTCAGATCCAAGCTATAGCAGTCGTCAACTACAGCTCCTTGTGTCCAAGAAAGGCATGTTTATACATTCCCTTTCAGCCCTAGCCTCACCCTCAGCCTGCTGTGGTGTTCCAGGGCAGCAAGTGCTCCCTGTTTGGCAGGAAAGAGAGAGCCTGAAGATCTATAACGGGAATATGAGCTCAGAGGCTGGTCTGGTCCCGGAAGAGGCTTTAGGGTGGGCCAGCTGCCCTAGGCCTGAATGTCCAACAAGGGTCAGAGGCGGTTTGACTCTCTTAGGTTCGCTGGCAATTTGTTGAACCCTCCAGCAACACAATGCTCCCAGGACAGCTGCTCCTGAAGAAGTCTATGTTCCCTTGAGGGTGTAAATGATACAACTCTTCATGTGCGTGGGAAATTCTTGTGCCCAATGTAGAGGCATGTGTTATCCAAGGCGTAGCTTCCGTGGGCTCAGAGTCATGCCGTAGCTCAGACTAGCACTGATGTAGTCACAGACCGGAGTTGGGCAATGGAAAGGTCAAAGTGATCCTGTCGATGTTAAAGTGGGGTTTGGAATTGAATTTGTGGTTCATATGGGGAAGATCTACCATACGTGATTCAGGTGAAGGCACTTGCCACTAAGCCTGATAGCCATTCCTGGGTCCTACACGGTGAAGAAGAAAACTGACCCCCAAAAGTTGTCCCCGAACCTCCACACCCACATTGTGGTGTTTGCACACACACATACACACACATACGCACTCATGCATGTACTCACACATGCACATATTGAAAGATAATTAAAGTTTTAAAAACGTAATAAAAATTTGTAAAGAACTGGTGTATTTTAACTTTATTTTATGTGTGTTGGTACAAAGGTGTCAGGTCCCCTGAAACTGGAGTTAGAGACAGTTGTGAGCTGCCATGTGGTTGCTGGGAATTGAACCTGGGTCCTCTGGAAGAACAGCCAGTGCTTTTAACCGCTGAGCCATCTCTCCAGCCCCTAGTGTATTTTATATTAAGATTTTGTTAGGAATGGAATAGAGGACTACTTGCATTTAGCATTAGGATTGAAATAGCCAAGAATATAATCTCTGTATGTGAAAGGTTAGTTTTTAACTTCTTACAATTTTTTTAATTGAAAAGAATCTTTTTAAGGTTTTGTTTGTTTTTTATTTATATATGCATATCTGTGTGCTCGTGTATGCCGCCTGTGTGTGGGTGTCCTTGGAAGCCAGAAGAGGGCATTGGGTCCCCTGGAGCTAGAACTACAGGCAGTTATGAGTGCTGGGACTCACACTCAGGCCCTCTGGAAGAGAGCAAATGCTCTTAACTGCCAACCATCTCGCTAGGCCCCCTTTAACTTCAAAGATAGTCTGTCTGGCAGACAAGAGCCAGGAAGGGTGAGGACTGGGGCTGGGACAGACCCAAGCTTGTGTACTCTGTGCAGGTTTTTTCTGATTTATGTGGGAACTTCTTGGCTGTTTCCTGGGCCCTCTGTGATTGATGGCTATGAGTGTGCCTGTAGTTATCCAGAAAGGACAAGTAGCCAATCAGCTGCCAAGGAGAGGGTGGATGTCACAGCTGTCTGTCAAACTGACTTGACCACACAAACAGACTTGGTTGACCCCAGCATACAGTACCCTGGGGCTCTCATGGTGAGGGGTTTATAACTGAAGGATGAGGAAGAGGGTCTTGGAGTGACTGCCTGATCAGAGATTCTCAGCCAAGCTGCTGAGTCCAGGCTGTGCACGTGAATCCAAGATTATCCTGTTAAAGGACAAGCAACAGGAGAAAAATGACAAACCAGCCTGGCGGTGGTGGTGGTGCATGCCCTTAATCCCAGCACTCGGGAGGCAGAGCCAGGTGGATCTCCATGAGTTCAAGGCCAGCCTGGTCTACAGAGCGAGATCCAGGACAGGCACCAAAGCTACATGGAGAAACCCTGTCTCGAAAAACAAAAACAAACAAACAAAAAAAAATACAAACCAAGTTTAGCAGAGGGAGAGAGGCCAGCTCAGAAGAGGTCTAGAGGTTTAGTGGTGGAGAGGGGCTTGAAGGATGCATTTACAGTGAAATTGTGTCCGTGGGTCTTTGCCGTGGCAGTATGTGTACAAACGAGTGTCTGTGTCTGCCTGAGTGTCTTGCCTGTGTCTGCTCCGGTGTGCCTAACATGGAGTGCTCATGGTCTGTATAGATACGATTCCTAGATAAGATTTTGTGTTCCCTGTTCTTGTTTCTGACTGGCATGGCTACCTTTGACATACTTGTGTGACTGGGTGTCTGTTTCCCTGTGGGTCGGCTTCAGCCCCTCCTTTTGCCCCCACTTTCCACCTGACACATCCCAGCTGCCAGCACTATTTACCGCAAATAATGGCTTCCCTTCCCACTGTCTGGATTCCCATGTGTCAGGCTGCCTGCCCAGGTCCCTGGCCCTGTGACCTCTGAGCAGGCCTGACCTTGGGAGTGCTACACACTGGAAATCCCCAGTGTGGTTCTTCTTATCGGAGGGCTGAGAGAAGTTATGCAGAGAGGCAAAGTGGGAAAAGCTGCTGTGCAGCATGCAGCCCTTCTGGAAACAAGATCTCTCCCGAGTCCTTCCCAGGTCCCCTTCACTGCCCCAGGCTCTCTTCCCAACATGCGGTGAGAGTTCTGTTCTCGTCATCTCCAGGCATGGGAGCGGGCAGATTTCCGCAGTCCAATCAGACCTGCGGTGGTCACGTCCCCGGTGCCTGCATTGTTCAAATCTTATGTGCCCACTGAATCCCCAGCTGTCCTCTTTTTCCCAAAGTGCTCTCCACACGCTCCTCCCTTTCTTTGTCTCCTCTACTTACGCTTTCTCCTCATTCTCGTGTGCTTCCTGTTGCTGAGAATAAAGGCAGCAAACAGTGACTAAAAGCAACCTGGGTAAGGAAAGGTCTATTTTAGCTTGCAGTTCGTAGCCCATCATTGAGGAAAACCGAGGCCGAACTCAAGACAAGAGCGTGAAGCAGAAACAAATGGATGAATGAAGGCTCATGTGCACTTCTGGCTTGCTGAGCTCCCTTCCTCAGACAGCACTGGCCCATCTACCTAGGGATGGCATCACCCACAGTGGGCTGGGCCTCCTACATCAGTTAGCCAATCCATAAAACGCCCACAGATGTGCCCGCAGGCCCCACCTGATGGAGGCAATTCCTCAGTGGGGTTCCTTCTTCCCAGATGTGGCCTTCTGCTCACAGTTCTCTTGCCTCGGCCCCTTGCATGCTGGGATTCCAGATATCCGCCACCAGGCTCACCACTTACTTCTTTCTCCTTTGCCGTGGACACAGACGCCGTCCTTGTCCTTCCTTCTGTGACCCTCCTGGCCCAGGCCATGGGCTGACTATTCCAGTCAGGGCCTTGGGCCTTGGTAGGCTGGTCAACAGCAGAGACTCAACCACTGCCCCATGATGCAGTGTGCTCCCACGTGACTTATGGCTCTGCACATCCTGTGGCTTCTGCCCTCCCCAGCGGGCTTGCAGGGAGCAGGCGCAGATGTGAGGCAGCTATAGGCCCAATCCTCTGCAAGCCAGCATTGAACAGGAGTGACGTACAGAGGTTGTTTTCCTCCTTCTACCTATGTTCAGTTGCCAGAAATTTCTTCCAAATGATTTTGAAGTGCTCTTCTGGAGGGCCCAAAGGAAGAACTTCTAAAAGGTCTGGGCCGTTCACAGTGGCATGTCATGCTAGGAGTGAATTACAGGTTAGTGGGCTAGTGAATTATTCTTGAAAACCTCTGTCTGTCTCTGTCTGTCTCTCTCTCTCTGTGTCTGTGTGTGGTGTGTGTCTGTGTGGTGTGTGTGTGTGTGTGTGTGTGTGTGTGTGTGTGTGTGTGTGCCTGTGTTGCTGTGGAGATCAGAGGACCACCCAAGGCTTAGGCCCTCACCTTCCACCTAGTTTGAGGTACTTTCTTTTGCTCTCCACAGCATGTTCGAAGCTTAGCTGCCTGAGGCTTCCAGGGACTCTCCCGTCTCTGCTCCCACCTTACTGCAGGAGCGCTGGAATTTCAGACGCACACCCGGCTTTATGTAAGTTCTGGAGATTCAAGCTCAGGCCCTCACACTGGATTGCAGATGTGCACCCAGCTTTACGTGACTTCTGGGGATTCAAGCTTAGGCTCTCATCCTTGCACACCGAATCCTGTGACTGAGCCGTCTCCCCTGTCTTAGGATAGCAAGTTCTTGAGTGTGTGCCTTCGTGAGGCTTCTCCTTCTTCAGATTTTCCTTCTTTTAAGTCTAAGGGAAGATGACAGGAGGGATTGTGCTCAGCTGGTGGGAAGGGATGGGCGGCTTCATCCTCCATCAGCATCCTGCTTGACCCCTAGGCCCTCGCTCTGGCTCCTAGTTCTCTACTCTGCCGAGAACTCAGGATCCCGAAAGTCTCTGCTGTGGTTCATCTCTCCATCCCTTTGTTGTGGGAGGCTGGTCAGCAGCATGAGCCTACAGTGGATTATGACAGACAGGACCTGTGGGGTGCCATCGGAAGGACCTGCTCCACCCTAAACCAGGATGCGTGCACAGTAACCCGCCTTCCTACCTTAGGCCACCACGACCCTTCTGGTCAGTTCCCTTCATCACGGCCTCTTCTGGTCTTAATGCTCTGTGGCTCTCTGCCCGGCTCCCACCAGCCAGAGAGGACGCGCCTGTCACAAGACCTCCTTTCCATCTTTGGGATGCTCCAGGAAAACACCTGGAGCGGGAATTGGCTCAGCAGGCCTGGGCCTTGGAGCTCCAGGACCAACTCCGCTCTGGGCTCTCTGCTGGCAGTGCTGTACATATTAGCAAGTCCTCCACTACCTCTTCTTAGTTTGACCAGATTGGTTATTGTTTTCTCAGATACCCGGAGTAGTCATGTTTCTCACGGCACATTGTAAAGGAATTCAAGCACTCCTACTTCGGCCCTTCCTGTGCTCTGACAGACCGGAAGGAGGACACTGAAGTGTCACCTTCTGAGAGGTATACGGTATCCAGATAGAGGTCCATGACATCTGCTCAGGAGTCCCTTGTCTTCCTGATCCCTAGTGATGTATTCTCGTCTATTTTGTGTCAGTTGCCTTTCTCGTCGTGACAGAACACCTGGGAGGCTCCAGGGAGGGCATCTGTGTTGGCTCACATTTTCAGGGAGTTTCAGTCCGCCACAGCACGGAGGACAAGGTGGGAGGAGCTTGTGGGGTCAATCCACACTTGGAAGCAGGGAGCTCAGGCCACAGCAGAAGTGACCATTACCTTCCACGTTCTGCTTGTAGGGACCTCCTTCTTCCAGCCAGCCTCAACTAATGGCTCCAGCCAGAAGCTGAGATTGAGCATTGAAACACAAGCCTGTGTGGACAACCTGTATTCAAGCCATAAGACACTCCCTGTCTATCCTCATCCCTTTCAGAATATCAGGTTGACACCCACACTGTCCCTCAGCCTCCACACATTCAGAGCTTTCTCTGGGATCTGGTCCTGTGTTCCAAGATCATCTGCTTCACATGCATAATCAGTGACCTCTACCACATTTTCATGCCCACCTGTGCTCTAACGCTGCTACCAACTCCCTAAGTCCTGTCTGCTGTATTAGGGTTCTCTAGAGGAGCAAAACTGATAGAAATTATATATATATAAAATGTATTGTAGTGGCTTACAGGCTGTGTTCTGGCTAGTCCAATAATGGCTGTCTCCTGACATAAAGACCAAGAATCCAGTAGTTATTCAGTCCATGAGGCTGGACTCCTTGGCTGGTCTTCAGTCTATGTTGGAATCCCAAATAAGTAGGTTCTAATCCCAGTGAAGGGATGTCTCCATAGCAGGGTACATGAACTTGCCAATGAGAATAAGGCTAGCAGACAAAAAGCAAGAGCTTCCCTCTTCCATGTCCTTGTATGTGGGCTGCCACAGAAGGTGTGGCCCAGATTTAAGGAGGGGCTTCTGACCTCAACTGATCTGGATTTAAGGTGGGTCTTTCCACTGCAAATGATCCAATTAAGAAAAATCCCTCACAGCTGTGCCCAGCTGCGTGGGTTTCAGTTGATTCCAGATGTAGTCAATGAAAGGCTCTAGCAGGCAGGACCATGGCAAACAGAGGCCGGAGCCACGGCAAACAGAGCCCGGAGCACGGCAAACAGAGGCCGGAGCATGGCAAACAGAGGCCGGAGCACGGCAAACAGAGGCCGGAGCATGGCAAACAGAGGCCGGACCATGGCAAACAGAGGCCGGAGCATGGCAAACAGAGGCAGGACCATGGCAAACAGAGGCCGGACCATGGCAAAAGGAGCCCGGAGCACGGCAAACAGAGGCCGGAGCACGGCAAACAGAGGCCTGAGCACGGCAAACAGAGGCCGGAGCACGGCAAACAGAGGCAGGACCATGGCAAACAGAGGCCGGACCATGGCAAACAGAGGCCGGACCATGGCAAACAGAGGCCGGAGCACGGCAAACAGAGGCCGGAGCACGGCAAACAGAGGCCGGAGCACGGCAAACAGAGGCCTGAGCACGGCAAACAGAGGCCGGAGCACGGCAAACAGAGGCAGGACCATGGCAAACAGAGGCCGGACCATGGCAAACAGAGGCCGGACCATGGCAAACAGAGGCCGGAGCATGGCAAACAGAGCCCGGAGCCACGGCAAACAGAGGCCGGAGCATGGCAAACAGAGGCCGGACCATGGCAAACAGAGGCCGGAGCACGGCAAACAGAGGCCGGAGCACGGCAAACAGAGGCCGGAGCACGGCAAACAGAGGCCGGACCATGGCAAACAGAGGCCGGAGCACGGCAAACAGAGGCCGGAGCACGGCAAACAGAGGCCGGAGCACGGCAAACAGAGGCCGGAGCACGGCAAACAGAGGCCGGAGCATGGCAAACAGAGGCCGGAGCATGGCAAACAGAGGCAGGACCATGGCAAAAAGAGCCCGGAGCCACGGCAAACAGAGGCCGGAGCACGGCAAACAGAGGCCGGAGCACGGCAAACAGAGGCCGGAGCACGGCAAACAGAGGCCGGAGCCACGGCAAACAGAGGCCGGAGCACGGCAAACAGAGGCCGGAGCACGGCAAACAGAGGCCGGAGCCACGGCAAACAGAGGCCGGAGCATGGCAAACAGAGGCCGGAGCACGGCAAACAGAGGCCGGAGCACGGCAAACAGAGGCCGGAGCACGGCAAACAGAGGCCGGAGCATGGCAAACAGAGCCCGGAGCACGGCAAACAGAGGCCGGAGCACGGCAAACAGAGGCCGGAGCACGGCAAACAGAGGCCGGAGCATGGCAAACAGAGGCCGGAGCACGGCAAACAGAGGCCGGAGCACGGCAAACAGAGGCAGGACCATGGCAAACAGAGGCCGGACCATGGCAAACAGAGGCCGGACCATGGCAAACAGAGGCCGGAGCACGGCAAACAGAGGCCGGAGCACGGCAAACAGAGGCCGGAGCACGGCAAACAGAGGCCTGAGCACGGCAAACAGAGGCCGGAGCACGGCAAACAGAGGCAGGACCATGGCAAACAGAGGCCGGACCATGGCAAACAGAGGCCGGACCATGGCAAACAGAGGCCGGAGCATGGCAAACAGAGCCCGGAGCCACGGCAAACAGAGGCCGGAGCATGGCAAACAGAGGCCGGACCATGGCAAACAGAGGCCGGAGCACGGCAAACAGAGGCCGGAGCACGGCAAACAGAGGCCGGAGCACGGCAAACAGAGGCCGGACCATGGCAAACAGAGGCCGGAGCACGGCAAACAGAGGCCGGAGCACGGCAAACAGAGGCCGGAGCACAGCAAACAGAGGCCGGAGCACGGCAAACAGAGGCCGGAGCATGGCAAACAGAGGCCGGAGCATGGCAAACAGAGGCAGGACCATGGCAAAAAGAGCCCGGAGCCACGGCAAACAGAGGCCGGAGCACGGCAAACAGAGGCCGGAGCACGGCAAACAGAGGCCGGAGCACGGCAAACAGAGGCCGGAGCACGGCAAACAGAGGCCGGAGCCACGGCAAACAGAGGCCGGAGCACGGCAAACAGAGGCCGGAGCACGGCAAACAGAGGCCGGAGCCACGGCAAACAGAGGCCGGAGCATGGCAAACAGAGGCCGGAGCACGGCAAACAGAGGCCGGAGCACGGCAAACAGAGGCCGGAGCACGGCAAACAGAGGCCGGAGCATGGCAAACAGAGCCCGGAGCACGGCAAACAGAGGCCGGAGCACGGCAAACAGAGGCAGGACCATGGCAAACATGGCGCCAACAAGCTTTGCCTTTTACCCTTCTCCCGCTGCTAAACCATAGATTCCACTCCTAAAGCTAGCCCCCAAAGCCATTCCCTTATTTGGCCACTGACTCATTCCTGAGACTGATCACCAAGGTCCAACTATCAAAACATCAAGGTCCTGTAATCAACATCCATTTTTTTTTTCTTTTCGGTGTTTCGAGACAGGGTTTCTCTGTGTAGTTTTGGTGCCTTTCCTGGAACTCACTCTCTAGCCCAGGCTGGCCTTGAACTCACAGAGATCTGCCTGCCTCTGCCTCCTAAGTGCTGGGATTAAAGGTGTGCGCCACCGCTGCCCGGCTAACATTCATTATTTTGAGTAACCTAATTAAAATACCCAATCAGAACTTACCAACATGCCCTAGCTCATTCTAACACAGACCTCCCCTTTTCCCCTCTAAAAACTAATACTTGCAAAGTTATTTGCTGTTGTTTCTGCCCAATTCAGATTCAGCCACCTCTCTTTGCCTTGCTTGATAAAGGATCTCTTTGTGTTTGGTTTGTGCTTAGAAATTGGTGTTTGAGTGTGTGCTCTGTGCCTGATCCGGGGTCCAGAGGGGAACACCCAGCAGTATGTGAGTCCCTTCGGTCAAGCTGGCAACCAAGATTAGCCATCACACCTGTTAACTTCCAGGAGCTCTGTGTACCTCCAGTTTTCCAGTTTCATGGTCCCTTCCCTGCTCTCAACCCTTCTGTGTCTTCGCTGGCAGCCGCCTAGTTCTGAGAGAAACTCTCTTCTCTAATGTTACCATTTTTCTACTGCCAACAAGATGTCTGTGCTTTCAGATAAGACCAGGCTCTTGAGTTGGACACTCCGTCACTGCCAGCTTGTGTTACTCTGAAAAAGAAAATGCCCATGGTAACTAGAAAAGAGGAAGGCTGTCTTTTGACTCTCGGTTTCAGAGAAAAACTGCTCATCTCAAAATGGCCAGGTGCCGGGCGGTGGTGGCACACGCCTTTAATCCCAGCACTCGGGAGGCAGAGGCAGGCGGATCTTTGTGAGTTCGAGGCCAGCCTGGTCTACAGAGGGAGATCCAGGAAAGGCGCAAAACTACACAGAGAAATCCTGTCTTGAAAAACCAAAAAAAAAAAAAAATAAATAAATAATAAAATAAAAATGGCCAGGAAAAAACGGAGAGATGAAATAAGAGGAAGCCAGTTTCTGGTACCCCCTTCTCATGCATGCATCCATTGACCCAGTCTCCTTCACCAAGCCCACCCCAGCAGCACCTTCCTGATGATTGCACTTGTTACTTGTCCCTTTGCTGTGCCAAGAAGCCTGATGAAAACATCTAAAAGAGGAAGGGTTAATCTCAGCTCACAGTTAGAAAAAATAACCCATCATTGTAGGGAAGTCATGGCGGCCGGAGCTTGAGGCAGCCGGTCAGTCACATTGTAGAATGTGAGTGCTCAGCTTGTTTTCTCCAGCGTATTGAGTCTGGGACCCCAGGCCGTGAAACAGTACCACCCACATTTAGGGTGGCTCTTCCTGCCTTAGTTAACCAAGTCTGAATGATCCTTCACAGACAAGCTCAGAGATTTGTTTTCACAGCAATTCTAAATGCCACCAAACTCAAGGTCACTCATCTCAGCACTTCCGCCTGGTAACCATGCTTGCAGCCTATGGTCCATTTCAGACCCAACTACAGCAGCTTCCGAAGCAGCACCTGATCTGGCGGTTCTTTCCCTCCTGGCTTTTCTTGCATTATCAATTTATCCTCTTGAACAGAGCTTTCCCACCTGTATTCAACATGCTGTGTCTCTTCTTAAGAAAACCTGGGTGCTGGGGATGGAGTTCAGCCTCTTCAGCACTTGCCCAGCATACCTGAGGCCCTGGATTTGATTCCCAGCTTCTCAAACAACAAACAAACAAACCCACCCTCCGTGGACTTCTCCGTTTCTCCCTATGACTTTTCTACACCACTATGGAATAAACCTCTTGAAAGTGATTACAATTGCAGTTACCAGTCGCTTCCCTCTGTTCTCACATCAGGCCACCTCAGTTGATTCGGGAGAAACTTGAAGCAGTAACATTGATGTTATAAAGGATTTACTAATAACTTCCTTAGGAGATGTCAAGTTATGTAGGATCTAACCAAAGGGGTGTTGACTCCAATAAGACAATAGCTTTGCTATACAACTCTCACGTCTGCCCAAGTGGCCAGACTTGCAGTCCCCTGTCTCTATTTAAGTTAAACCTGGGGCCAGGATCTAAAAGAGATTTAATATGACAACGTATGTGGAGTGCATAAGCCCACAGCGTATATAAGTTAATAAAATCTTCTATTTGAGGCCAGCCCCTCTTTAGGCATTAGTCAGAGCCAGATACGTGCTATTATTAAAGGGCTTTTCCTTTACTAATCTCAGGTGTGAAGAGTGGTTTCTCTCACTGGCAAGGCAGTCACACTTTTACTCCCCCTTATCCCTGAGTCCCTTCTGAAGACCATGAATTTTCTCTCTGTCGGTAAATCTAGATTCCATCTTCCTTAGTCAGTTGGCACCTTTTCATGCAGTTAATTACTTTGTCCTTGAGATGTTCTCTTGTCTTCTATTACATCACCACTCTTCCGGTTTCCCTGCCCCCTCAGTGGTTCCTGCTTTCCCTGCTTATGGGCTGTTCCTTTTCTAATTTTTTTCTTAGCCATATCCTCTACATTTCCCTTTCTTCTGCCTTTTCATTCCCTCCTTCCCGTGTTTTTCAGTTTCTTAGAGTTATGCCTAGTTTCAGTCCTTAGATTTCCCCTTTATTTATACTCACCCTTGATGACCTTACCTGGTGTCTTGGGGTTTCTATTGCTGTGAAGAGACACCGTGACCTTGGCAACTCTTATAAAGGAAAACATTCAGTTGGGGCTGGCTTACAGTTCAGAGGTTCAGTCTATTCTCATCATGGCAGGGAGCATGGTGGCACACAAGTGAACATGGTGCTGGAGAGGAAGCTGGGAGTTCCACATCTGGATCCAAGACAGCAGGAAGAGGACAGTGAGACACTAGGCCTGGCTTGAGTTTCTGAAACCTGGAAACCTACCCTCCAACAAGGAAATGTCCTCCAACAAGGCCACACCTATTCCAACAAGGCCACACCTCTTAATAGTGCCACTCTCTATGGGCCTATGGGGACCATCTTTCAAACCACCACATCTGGTATCAAGGCTGTCTATTTTAGGTAGTCAGAACTAGTTCTGTGTTAAATCAGAATTAGTGATTGGTGATAGTGTCAGGATAAATCAGAGACTAGTTATGATAGTACCACAGTAATGAAAGCAGGAAAGGTCATGACATCTGGTCATAGTCGGGATAGAATTCTGAGGGAAAATACAACAGGATTTACTGACAGATTGGATGTGGTCTGTTAGAGGGAAAGTGAAAGATGGCACCACTATTCACAGTCTGAATAACTGGAAAGATGGAGCTACCATTAGCTGATATAATACTACTCGATTTTGGAGCGGATATGGTATTCGTGTATAGGTTTCGGTCAAGGGTCCAGAATTTTATTTTTGCACAGTTTGAGCTATCAGCCTTTTAAGTGTATACATTGATTAGACAATTTGGATGTGTGTCTATCACCTGCATGCTGGTTGGCTTTTGTCAACTTGACACAAGCTGGAGTCATCTGGGAAGAGGGAACCTCAAGTGAGAGGGAAAACCTTCATCAGAGTGGCCTGTAGGCAAGTCTGGGGGTGGGGAGCATTTTCTGGATTGATGATCGATCAACGTGTGAGCATCAGTCTCAGCAAGCCAGGAGGACAAAGCCAGTAAGCAGCATCCCTTCATGGTCAATGCTTGAGTTCCTGCCTCCACGCTTCTGCCTTGGCTTCCCTCAGTGACTGACGGAGATCGGGATGTGTAAGGAAAACCAAACCAAGAACTTTCCTCCCCAGGTTGCTTTTGATCGTGGGCTTCATCACAGCACCAGAGAGCAAGCTAGGGCAGCATGAAATCAGGAACTAAGTACACAGTAGCAGGCCTGGGTGTTTGTCATAGTGGCGGACACATTGTAACATATTCAAATTGTTATCAAATGAAAGCTGATCCGATGATCTGGAGTTCTCGTCATCAGGTGAGTACTTCCTTCCGTGTCCCGACTGCACTCCCCATAGGGCTCATCGGATGGATAAACGGACACAGTGCTTGTCAACCTGGCAGCACAGACACTAGATTCATCTATTACTGATACTAGCCACTGTGTTCTAGGTACTCAAGACATTAATAAGTTTCCAAGGCAAGTGAAGGACAGAAAGTGAACTTCAAGGACAGTCAGAGTGAGGGGATGTGAGAATGACCGGGATTAGAGTCCAGTGACCGTCCCGCTGTCTAATAAGGAAGAAGGTGTTTGGAAAACTTTTAATCAATACACATTATCTCCGGAGGAAGATAAAGTTGTGGCTGTTTTGTTTTGTTTTATTTTGTTTTGTTAATCCATCTGTATGATTTAAAGCTCATATGAAATACCAGGGCAGAGAAATGGCTTTGAGAATCATCTTTATTAATATTTTAATGATTTATTATGTTAACAACAGTTGAGGCTTTGGATATACGTGCCGAGTTCTCCTTCCCCACCCACAGAGACACTGGGGCTTAGTAAAGTTAACTGGTCAGAGCTGAGGATTGTTTCCCACATTCTGTTCTCGTCGCTTTGACCTTAATCTGTATCTTTCCCCCAGGGGTCAGACATCTGACGTCAGAATTCTCAAAAAACAAACAAACAAACAAACGAATAAAATCACTAAGACTTTTGGAATGTCTTCCTGTGTTGCACACACACACACACACACACACACACACACACACACTCACGTTCATATTTGTCATCTTAAAGTTATTCTCTGGCCACTTCAAAGTTTCTTTCCAACTCAAATCTTTGATTTTATGACGCAAGCACAGCCGTGAGCTACACTGCTATGCCCAGGCTTTCTCAACAAGTTCGAGTTTCCAGTGTTCTCCCAGGGAGACCAATCCTTGCCCCAGTCCAAGTAATTAGAGGAAAACAACCTTCCATCCTCATAGGTTCGGGGGAATTCGAGGATAATGTGAAGAGGGTTTTTGTGTCCAGGGCCACCGAGGCTGCCTTTGGTGGTCAATCACCCACTCGTTGACAGGGATGGGATTGTAACAGGCCCCCAGACCTTAGCGTAAGCAACACCACCATGGAAGTGCCATTCAGGCCATAAAACTTGGCACATGGACAGCTCCACCTGCCAAAACTAAAAGAAAGATCTGATCCCTCACAGTCCAAAGTTCCGGGAAAGTCTCTGAATGTACTAATCTTGTTTTTTTGGCTTCTGTAGCCCTGCTTCTGGCTACTGTTCTTGTTCACTGAAGTATGTCAACCCAGGATATATTTGGTGCTTGAAAACTCACCCTGAGGAAGGCTTGGGACTGCACTGGGATCCTGAACACCCGGTCTAGTCACTGGCCAGCTAATAAAGACCTCTATTGGCTTACACCCATGTCTAAGAAGTCTTCTCTGGTGGATACCCCTCAATAGAGATGAGCATGGAATACAAGCTGGTTGAGCTAAACAAGTAACAGGAAAGCCTTCTAGAAATGTCTCAGTAGAGCAAGCTCTTTGAGAAGCCCTCAGGCCTCTAGGAGAGACTTCATTTAGTCTGTAAGGGGGAGTGTAGACAAGGCGTAGTTTGGAGCTTACATTTCAGATTCTGCTTACAGTCTCTCTCAGCTTGCCTTTCAGCCTCTTTATTTTCTCCATTTCCTTAGAAGGATTACAGAAAACCAAACATAATATTTTAATTCGTAATAAACAGATGTCCCCCAAACAGCCAAGTAATGGACAATACCAGCAAAAACAGCAAAGGGGCCAGAAGTTTGATCCATGTATAAATTGATGGCATGACCACTCCATGGTTTGGTTAAGGGAAGGTTTTTTTTTTTATTGTAGATATAAGAGAGAGAGAGAGAGAGAGAGAGAGAGAGAGAGAGAGAGAGAGAGAACAGCCAGAGGCATCTAGAAAAGTCCAGAGCAGAGAGAGAAAGCAGTAGACTGAACACGGCCCACAGACTAGAAGAGCGAGGTATAAGAACGAGCAGCTGAGGGGAAGGAAGACCATGAGCTGGGGAAGTTTAGAGAAGGATTGGGGAGGTGAGGAGAGCTAAGATGTTAGCTACACTCTGAAGTGTACAGCAGGTACTTGTGATACTCAGGGAGCTTGGAGGCTAGCACGTGCTTTGGTATGCTAACAGGCACAAATATCTAGCTGAAAGCGGTCAAGGACCTTCTGGAACTTCCACAAGTGCCATCTTCCTGGCCTGCCACAGCTGAAGGACTTCATGGTGGGCATGGATTGAGCCACCAAGCTCCCAAAGCATCCTAAACTGGAAGCCAGGTGGTGGTGGCGCACACCTTTAATCCCATCACTCGGAAGGCAGAGGCAAGCGGATCTCTGTGAGTTTGAGACCAGCCTGGGCTACAGATCGAGTTCTGGGACAGCCAGGGCTACACAGAGAAAAACAAAAAACAAAAACAAAACTCCAATAAAAACCAAACAACAACAACAACAACAACAACAAAACAGAACCAAATCAAACACAAGCATCCTAACTGGAGAAGATCTCCAGGTGGAACCCAGAGCCATGTTGTCTGCCCAGCTGTTCCCACCAAAGGAGATGTCTGTCTAACCTTTACAGTAACATGACATTGTAAGCAATGGTTGTGTGAACAATCTGAGCATATTTGAACGGCAAATCTCAGGTGGACATCCTAATTCCTGACCACTGCAGAGTCCATCAGCTGTGCTTCCTGCAGGATCTGATGCCTGTTTGGGCCCATGCATGCAGGTAATGCAGAGCCACACATGCAGAAAAAACATCCATACACATAAAATAAAAATAAAATGAAAGTATACTGGGAGAGTCAGGGTAGCAGAAGGGAGGGTGGGCTAAGACTGAGGTGCGTGTGGTATAAACAGAACATGGGAGTACGACTCGGTTCAAGCAGTCAGCCTTAACGGTCTCAACTATGTTTACATCACTTCTAGTGCTGTGGATCTTTGCCGAGAAACTTGAAAGCTCCATTCACTCCTTTATCACGCAAGCAGCTTACAGTGACCTTACTCCTATCGCCCACAGTTAGGCCTTGGGCTAGCCTCCTACTTAGGCTTATTTTAGTGCTAAGAAAAATGACCTTTTGCTCCTTATGTGCCAATCAGGAACACAGGGGCCTTGTCCCAAGTATAAGAGCTTCCTCTATGTGCACACCCTCCCCCCCACCCTCTCACTCCTACCCCCTCAACCCCCCATACCCACACCACCATCCCCCCATAACCCCTACCCCCACTCCCCCCCCACCACCACACCACCACCACCCCCACCCACACCCACCTCCACCCCCAACCACCCCCATCACACCCGCAACCACCACCACCACCCCACCGCCTTCCCTGGATCCAGGCACCTAGGCCACACAGCTGAAGCATGAGAACCAGGAAAAAGGGGCTGAAGCAAGCTTCTAGATGGGTTCTGAAAGATATTCCCAACACCAATGGGGTGAACAAGGAGATTCCGTGAGTCAGTTGTGATATTTGTCGTACATGCTTATGTGTGTTTTCTTTTTAGCTACTTGCCCTTAGTAAACTCAAAAGCATCCCCTGAAGAAAGGTGCACTAATGGTTCTTCTCTCAAACAAGCATGAGAATTCGGGGCTAACTCTCCTCTCCTGGATGGGGGGGTGGAGGGGATGTCATCACTTCCTTCATACTTTCCCTTAATAATATACAGCAGAGACAAGGAAAGACAGACTGTTTACAGATACAGAATATATTTGGGGTGGTTCTTTAACCCACCTGTTCATTAAAGAAAATGACAATGCTAGTGCTCTTTAAAGGATACAGAGGAGGGGGAGCCTAGAGGCTGCCCTCACCCTCCGTGGTCTCCATTGGCAGAACAACATTTCCGAGGGGAACCTGGGGACCTAGGGTGGGTTTCTGTATTGAATGGCATAAGCCAATAGAGGACAGTGCCGAGGACAATGTCGGGGCCGGCGTGGTGCTGAGACAGAGCGGAGCTGTCGAGGGCCTGGCCAGAGCTTACTGTCTGAAATGTGGGGAGCAGTTAAGAAGGATGCGATCACTGACTTCTCAGAGGACACAGACTGGGCCTTGGGCCCTCTTCTCTTGGTGAGGCTTTTGGCTTGAGGCAGACCCTTGTCAACATTTTCTTTACTGGTTTTAGCCGCTTTTCCAGGTATTGAGACCTTAGGTTCCACATGTGTTTTGCCTTTTATCTTGGGGTTAATTGCATAAAAAAAGGATTTCATCTTAGTTTTCAAGCCAGCCTCTGGAAGGCTGGGGCTAGCATGAGGAGAAATTGGCATCACCTGCCCCTCTGAAATGTGGTCTTGCCAAGTTTGGCCCCCAAAAGGCTTTCCCTGAGTTGGTGGGCGAGGGAAAGGAAGGCCCCGGGAAGCCTGGGAGGCCACAGGCTGGGGGACCTTAGCAACCTTTGCAGGCTTTGGGCTGACATTTACCTTGGCTTGACTGTCTTGCATGTCATGTTCAGGCTCTCTCTCCACCAAGACTTTTGGAGGTGGCTCTGGGAACTCAAGGTCAGGGGGGCTCCTGGGGGCTGGGCAGACAGGGATCCTCAAGATGAGAACTCTGCCTCTGCTGTGAGGAGCCTTGGGGTGTCCTGTGCAGAGGCCCTTTTTCTGGCTCCTCATCTCCATCATGGTGTGTTTTTTCACTGGTCGGGGAAAGCCCAAGATCTGCATCCCTCTCTCCAAGGTCCCCCACTGCCTTGGGTTTCCCTGGCTCTTCACTCTTTTCTGTCAGCGTGGGGACATGGGCTGAGGACTTGCTCTTGCCTTGAGGCTCAGTGCTAAAGGGTTTCTCTAGGCTGGGCTCGTCCCCACTGGTCTCCATCTGAATACAGTACACTTGGGACTCCATCTTATTCCTGAGTTTTGAGGCCTTGGAGCCCCACTGGGCAGAACCATGGGGCACTGTTCTGGAACTAGGTTGGCTTGGCTTGTGGCACACAGGCTGCCCTGCAGTGGCTGGCTGTTTTTTAAGGTGGACCCTGTTTGCATCTGGGGCTGGAGGAGAGTCACCTGAGCTGGGCAGTTTTTGGAGCTGGGTGCCTTCTGGGATACCTAGACTCCTGACAGGATCCTGCATGGATTTACTCTCTGGGCCTGCTGCATTTAACTCTTTGAGGTCATCAGCTGTTACAGGAAATCCCAACTTTATCTCTAGGACCTTTTTTTTCAGGTGGAAATTCAGTTTCCCCAAGATCTCTCTCTGGCTGTCTAGAGGCACCTTCTCTGTCCTTCTTTTCACCGGTCCTTCAGGATGGACCTCTCCTGTAGTGTCCACAGAAGCCGCTTTGTCATCCCGAGTACAAGGTTCAAGCCCGCTCTGACATGGGTCTTCACGTGGGATCATCTGAGTTAAGGGTTGTTGCTGTGGGATTTTGACAGGTCCAGGCGGCATCTCTGTGGTTGCAGAGTGGCTGACAATCGCTGGGGATGCTGCTCTAGAGGGGGTCACACAGTAAAGGGCAGGCAGGCCTGACAGGAAGGCCAGATACTTATGTCTTAAAGTTGTCTCCAGTTTCTTAATGGTTTCCTCAGGCAGGGCATGGGGCCGCTTGCAGTGTTCAACGAGAGTACCTGATGAAGCCCGCTTCTCCTGGTCGAAGGCCCCTGGTTCCAGAGGAACAACTTTGTGATGTAAGTCAGAGTCACTTTCTGCCTGTAGCTCCAGGGGCTGGCCTGGTGAAATTTTGGAGAAGGGAGTCCCTACTGCTAAGATCCCGGGAGTTCTGCGTTCCCAGGAACTTTGGACACAAGCAGGGACCTTGCCCTGGTGGATCTGATCACATTTGGAATCAACATGGCTCTTCAACTTTGCCTTTGCCTGGATAAAGAAGTGAGGCATGGGGACTGACAATCTGTCCATTGCAAGTGCAAACATGTCACCAGACCCATCAGCCTCTGGGTGGCCTGGCTGTGGGATGCTCACACTGGGTAGCGCCCTGCTGCTGCAGGACCGGAACTGTTGGTCGGTAGAGGAGAGCAGTGAGTGAATGGAGCGTTGGATCCTCTGGGGCAGGCCCCAGCGAAGGTGAATCAGGTGCTTCTGGAGGTGGAATTCCAGCAGCCTGCGTGTATGATCTGGGATGAAGAAAAGGTCTCTGGTGAGGACTGAGAAGGACTTCCCTGGACAGGAGGCTTTTAAAGTCTCCTGTGGCTTTGTTTTATTGCATGGCTTATATTGTATGTGGCTTTGCACATGGGGAGATCTGGGGGTGACACCTGGCAGACCCCACCGAATCTGAAGCTGTCTTTGTAGAAGGTGCCATTCCAAGGTTTTACACTCAGCCAGAGTCAGAAACGGCACACTGAGCTGAGCGTCTTGATGTTCATACAAAGGCTCGTTTGAGGAAGTTGAGGAAAAGGGAGGGGCTGCCTTCGGTAGAGTGTGGGGCAGCAAGGGGAAGGGTGGGGACTCCTTCAAGAGATCTGGATCTTTGTAGGAGGATTGGGGTGTGTCCTTGGAGAGATCTTGAGTGCCTAAGAAGGAAGTAACCAAGGACTCACTGTGCATAGAAGGGAGGCCGCAGAATAACTGAGTGCATGTCTTCTGAAGATTGTTCCTGGAGTCGTTAGCTTGTCCCTCAGGCAGTAGAGAGATGCCACGTAGAACACTGTGGTCAGGAGTGAATAAGGGCTTTCCCACAGGGCTTGGGATTTCTTCACAGTGTATTTTTTGTTCCAGGTCCACATTAGACCACTCAGAAACCCAAAAGGTCTGGGTAGGTTGGCTGTCTGTACATGAGCACCAGGTCTGGTGGGAAATATTCCCAAACCTGTCAACATAGTTTCGAGAAGTAGTATTCAGGATAAAAGAAACTGGCTGGTTATTTTCAGGCTGGAAATACATTGGTGGGTTTGGTATAAGTTGCCTTAGGGACTCCTCTACACGTCTGGGGAGCCCCCATCTTTGGAAATGCACCAATTTTTTCACATGTAGCTCAAGAAGCCTTAGCACTTCAGGACTGAGGAACGGCTGGGAGACCGTGGTAACAAGAGACAGGGTCATAGGATGCATGGCGCGAGTACTCTCTGGGTTCGGGGTTTGAAAAGAGATCTGTGAGTTGAAAGACTGGTGGTCTTGGTTCTGCTGGATGTAGTTTAAATTGTTGTGCATTGTCCCCCCTGCGGTCATTAAAACCACAGGCTCCCTAAGCCCTGAAGAAGCCACCGTCTCAGAGACCATGGGCATGTCTGTCCGACGAAATTCCTCTCCTACTTGAAGGAGATCAGCATAGCATTGTTGAAAACCAACTGCACTGGTCGACTGTGTTAAGTGTTCTGTCAGGTGTGCTAGTATTGGAGTCCCAGATGCTGGTGGAAGACGTCTGGAGTGCCTGGGACGATGCTCCACGTTCTGCTCAAAAGACACTCTGGATATGGGCAACATCTCCAGGCAAGAAGAGCCCGGGGGCAGCCCCGACAAAGCAGGGGAGGTCTGGGTTCTCTCACTCTGCAGCAGCTGCTGGATCTCTAGAGATGCAGCATCACAGATGTGGCAGCAGGGGTCGACACACAGGAGCTGCCGCACATATTCCTCCTTGGGGAGCCAGCTTTGGCTAGGAAGAGAAAAATGGCCGCCATTAATGATGGAATGATGTCTGCCCCCTTGGAGGAACGTGTCTGGGGACTGCTGTGCTCTATCCTCCGGTCCCACAGTTCCAAGCCTACACTGTGACAAATGAGGTCCTTGTGGGAACCATTCAAAGTATGGGATGTTCCTGCTGCTGTACCCAGGGAATCAATGAGATCATTCACACTCTCTAGAAATTAAGTAGAGGATAAGATGATAGGCTGAAGGTGTCCCAGCAACTGCCCCACCCCCCAGACAGACAGGAGGTGATGTCAGCGGGGTCCAGCCAGACCCAGGGCTTGCTTTGCCCTTGAAAGGGAGGAGCTGGAACAGGTATGACATGGTGACTTCTTCATGCTAAAGCCACTTTCTTGTCAATGTGGTGTCTGAGTGCAACTCCAGCAATGTCCTTTACAGAGTATGCACTAGTCAGTTCTGAACTGCAGAGATCCTAACAGACAGAACTGGGTATCGGGTGGTTCTTCCCTCCTGAGGTGTGAACCATCTCTGCCCTGACAACCCTCTCAGCTGGTGAACTTGCCTCCATGGCGTTTCCCCTTCCGTCCATTAGCCCCCACACCCTCTTTTTCCTTCTTTCATATATATTACATCCTAACAGAAGTTCCCCTCCCTCCATCCCTCCCCGTTCTCACCTCCCTTCTCCCCCAGATCCATTCCTCCTCTGTTTCCCTTCAGACAAGAGCATGAAATTTGCAGACAAATGGATGGAACTAGAAAAAAATCATCCTGAGTGAGGTAACCCAGACCCAGAAAGACACACATGGTATGTACTCACTTCTAAGTGGACATTGGCTGTTAAGTATTGTGCTACAACCCACAGACCCAGAGAGGCTAAGTAACAAGAAGGGCTCAGGATGGGATGCATGGATCTCCCTGGGGAGGGAAATACGATAGATTTTTGTGGACAGACTGGGGGTAGGTGGGAATGGGAACAGTTACCCCTTTTTCCACCTCTGGCCCAGACTAGGCCAAAAAATCATTACAGCTTAGAGACCACAAAGGTCAAGAGGTCACCTTTTCATGATAGTGAGCAGCTCCCAGGGCTTCTCAGCTTCTTCCCGGGAAAGTCTCCTGGCTGCGGAATCAGGACACAGTGTTATGTGGCGGATGAGCATTTCAAGGGTGTCTCGTAGGAATCTGAATAGCATGTCTTTAGCTCAGCAAGAGGAATCTGAGGCCCTAGAGCTAGCGCTCTAGGGCGTGTTTGGATATAGGATTCCTATTTCCAGTGCACTGTCCCCGGAGGGGTAGTTAATGCTATGCTTATTTTATTGATAAACCTACCGGTGAAATGAATTCTAGTAAATGACTGTTAAGGACATCTTAATTCTTCAGTTCTCTGTTGTCAGGAGAGTAAGACAGAGAATTTTTTTTTTAACATTCTTACATTCTGATTTCCCATTCAGAGCAGTCCTTTGAAAATGTCACCGGTTAGTGGCTCTGGAGCCTCAGAAGTTAGAGCACTTGGCACTGGGCAGGGTCATAGAGAAGAGGAATGTGGGAGCTCTCCCGGGGGCGGGGAGTCGGGGGACACTGGGACTTTACCTCTTGATGCGGCATCTCTAGCCCTCTGCCTGACTTTTCGGTGACGCTTAAAAAGAAAAACATTACAGTGTGAAGCTGGGACTGTTTCCTTTTCCATGTCTGTAACGTGACAAGGATCACACACGTTTCATTTTTCCTTTCAGTTACCATGTGCCCTTTTGACACTCTCCTACACTGCCCCTTGCTGTCCTCTACCCCGCTTCACCCTGACCTCCCGTCTCTGCATCCTTCTGGTTCTCATGGAAACTGATCTGAACTCTATTTCCTAACCAACTACTGAGTGAAGTCCTACTGGGAACTGCGGATAAAACAATAGACCCATCATAGGATGTGTTCTTACATAAAAGACCTTTTACATATAAATGACATAACAAATTGAACTGGGAAATTCTCCTGTACTGGGAGATTTGAAATAATGATAGTCTTCTATTTAAACCAATAGAAAGATTTTGGGCTCATCACTCATGAAAGTCCTCGTAAGGGAAGGCTTCCAGCCTCACAGAAGAAAGGTATTATACTCTTGAAAGTATCACATCCCATCTGTCAGATAAGGGTAGCGAGGTCCTAAGTAGAAGGTGGGCAGACACTGGAACTTCTCAGCTATCTCAGTCGTGGTCAGGGTTTCCCTACCCGGCAACAGCTCCTTGTGTGTTCGCACTTCAATCTGTGGTAATTCTGTTGCACTTGCCAGATAATTAGGATAATGATGAAAATGTAGAAATAGGCGTATAAGGAGTATTCAGTATCCCACAGAAAGTAGGTAGAGCTCAACATGGTCTAAACCTCATCAGTACGAGGAGACCAGCCATCCCTATTCCTAGGACATTCAGAGTCCTAGCGCCTAATATCTCCCAGGGCGAGCCTTGTCATGTCTACCTCACAGAGGATAGAACCGGGCCACCAGACTGCATCACAAAGCCCTCAATTCCGTAGGAGAAGCTCATGTATGTGGTAATTTGGTCTGTAGAAGAGGGTATGTGGTCATCGTATAGGTTGTGTACCCTGGATCTGAATATGTCACATTCACAAAGTGTGCCTGGTCCTCATTGGCACTTTGCACTCACTGCTGACACACCAGCCTGTTGGCTTGGCTCCTTTCTTCACAACTGTGTGGTTGCTGCTGGTGGCCAGAGTCTGGGCTTGGCACTGCCAGGTTCTTGACATATTATTCATTGAAATGAGCACACACAGATTTGCAAAGTGGGAATTTTATTCAAAGCCAAGTGATAGTATAGATTAGAAAGAAAGAATGCCATTAGAATAGTGACAATGGGCACACGAGGAAAGGGCCACAAGGTCCCCAGCTACTGTTTGGCGCTTCCTTTTATGGAATTTAAGAGAAGGAAGAGATTGATTGCATGGGTGACTCTTGTCTTGATTGACAGTTATATAACCTCTGTGCTACTGTGCATACTCTTTCCCATAATGCATCTGATCTTAACCATATTTGGACTCAATCATTATGTGTAGACATAGTCCTTATGCACAGGCATAAGATGGTAAATAGGGGATTCTCCCTAAAAGTTCACTCAGAGTACATACTTTCACCTTGTTACACATGCACCCCAAATTAATTCAAGCCATACCAGTTCTTCTACCCTCTTATGGGATGTATTTGAAACATCTTTGAATAGAAACTGTCCAAGTTTGTTGGTTGTTAAGAGTGCAGAAACTTATTCAATTCTTTAGAGATAGCTATGCATGCAGCTCAGTACATAAGGGGGTCCTAAGTTGCTAACGTGTTATTAGGTATTTTGTTTGGAGAGGGGTTCGTGTGCATAGTCCAGGTGCACTATTAGAGGGATGTGTGCATAGTCCAGGTGCATTATTAGAGGGATGTGTACATAGTCCAGGTGCACTATTAGAGGGATGTGCTGTGGGATGGTCTGTATGTCAAGTGTGTTGCTGATTGGTGGGGCAAGAGTTTCCACCTAAAACCTGAGAAAAGATTCTAAAATGGAGCTAAAAACAGCTTCCTAATTGTCTCTCTCAAATGAGCGGCAGCTGCTGGTTTGAGCTACTGGCGGGTTCCTAGCGTGTGAGCTCGACCTGCAGTATGGCGGGAATGAGGCCTCTGCAAGTGGCACATTAAGCTGCGTGGATTTAGCCTTTGCTAGTACAAAACAAAAAAAGAGGTTTCTGGGCTACACGCTGCTTTGATAGAAGCATAGACCCACTATTTCTGAGAGTTGATGGCTCCCAGAGCTGGCTGAAAATGTACCACCGCCATGTTGGGAAGCTGAAATGGGCGGAGCCAGCAGCCATAGCGCCAGTGCTGTTTCAGGCTTAGAAGGCTGCAGTTTAAAGCAATAGGCTCAAGCTAATATAAAAAAATAAGCCACCTAAAGATGAATATTACACAGAGAATCTGGATTGTGTTGTCTTTGGGATTTTTAACTGCAGAAAAACATTTGATTACAAAAGCTGTTGAGTTATACCAAAATGTATATTTTAAAGGTACCTTGACTTCAAAATTTGGATGTAAGGATATGTTGCTTTGGAAAGGAGACTCTGCTTTTGTTTCCACAGAAAGCCAGAGGCTATGGATTTGTTCCAGATTAAGATACATCAGGTTTGACCAGCCAAGACCACCTGAAAGGTCCCTGATGACACCATGGCCCAGATGATCCAACATCCAGAACCATTTCAAGGCAACTGGCTCAGACGATACACCCTCATGGACTACTCCATAATCCTAAAATATTCTTTGTGTCCCCATAAGATACAGCGCCCCCCTCCAGCAGGAAGTAATAAGAGAAGCTACGCCCAAATTCCCAAATATACCAAGCTGACTTTGGAGATGTGTAAAGGTTAAAACCTTCCTTTTTAAGAAAAGAAAAGGGGAAGTGCTGTGGGATGGTCTGTATTTCAAGTGTGTTGCTGATTGGTCAATAAATAAATCACTGATTGGCCAGTGGCCAGGCGGGACTAACAGAGAGGAGAATTGAGAGAACAGGAAGCTGGGTGAGAGAGACACTGCCAGCCGCCACCATGACAAGCCGCATGTGAAGATCCCGGTAAGCCACGAACCATGTGGCAAGGTATAGATTTATGGAAATGGATTAATTTAAGCTATAAGAACAGTTAGCAAGAAGCCTGCCACAGCCATAGAGTTTGTAAGTAATATAAGTCTCTGTGTTTACTTGGTCGAGTCTGAGCGGCTGTGGGACTGGCAGGTGAGAGAGATTTGTCCTGACTGTGGGCCAGGCAGGAAAACTCTAGCTACAGGGATGTGTGCATAGTCCAGGCGCACTATTAGAGGGATGTGTGCATAGTCCAGGTGCATTATTAGAGGGATGTGTACATAGTCCAGGCGTACTATTAGAGGGATGTGTGCATAGTCCAAGCCTAGTGGAGTCCTAGGCTGCTAAGCTATTCTTTTTTCTTCTTTCTTTCTTTCTTTCTTTCTTTTTTTTTAATGAGACAAGGTTTCTCTGTGTAGTCCTGGCTGTCCTGGAACTCACTCTGTAGACCAGGCTGGCCTCGAATTCACAGAAATCTGCCTGCCTCTGCCTCCTGAGTGCTGGGATTAAAGGCATGCACCATCACTGCCCCACTTGCTAAACTATTCTTAGGCTTGTCTACTTATAAGTTAGTCATCCTCAAAAACCTGAGTATTTTGGCACACCAGGCATGTCGCAGGAAGAGTGGCTGGGACAGAGGAACTTCTGAACTCTCCTTCCTTACCTGGAAATGTGTCTGAGAAGCACACAGGGGCTCAGGGAGAGAACCTAGTTAAGGGTCAGAAATGAAGATCTTCAATATTTCACTGAAGGGATAACCAGATATCAGAGATTCAAGAAGGGCTGGTGTGGCAGGAATGCTAAGGTGGCCACACTTTTTTTTTTTAATTAAGCAAACTTTTATTGAAACTTGCATTGTAGTACTGAAATGCATTTGAAGCATAACACCAACTAAAGGAAATTATGACACCAAATCCACGCCCCCCAAACACACTGAGATCTACCCAATCTACAGTTTTCATTTGTTTCTCCCTAGGCTTTGTTCCACACAAATCTGTGCAAGTTTTCAACATCAGAATTCTTAATTCTGCTTGAGGGAAGGGAACAAGAATCAGACCTCAAGCCAACAATATGTCGCTAGATCTACTAGGTTACTGTTCACATCCAGTGTAAGTACGGGGTCCTCAAATAAGTCAGTCCTTAGGTGCTGCACTCCGATTTGATACATAGCATACTTAAACTAAAGGCCCAGGCAGTGATCCCCCCACAAAGGCAGCACTATCTTTAAACGGCACTGTACGAGCAACGAGGAGAAGCTTCCCGTTGGAGCGGAAAGAGATGTGAACACTGCTCTCCATGGAGGCTTACTGACGCAGCTTTCTTGTGGAGCTCTGTCTAAGGCTTTGAGTGTCTGGAGGTCTTTCTATCCATGTCACATCCTGCCTGCTCAGGGCAAATAGTGCCTGCCTGCACAGAGGGGTTAGTTGGCCACTGCCAGCCTGAATAATGAAATAGCTGCTAGTTGTTGCTGTATATTCTTTTTTTTTTTTTTTTTTTTTTGAGACAAGGTTTCTCTGTGTAGTTTTGGTGCCTGTCCTGGATCTCACTCTGTAGACCACGCTGGCCTTGAACTCACAGAGATCCACCTGGCTCTGCCTCCCAAGTGCCGGGAATAAAGGCCTGCACCACCACCGCCCAGCTCTGTTGTTGTATATTCTTATAGGAATTTTGCTTATTATATGTGAGTTTAAAAAAAATCTAAGAAACAGCTGGAGAGACGGCTCAGTAATTAAGAACACTGTCTGCTCTTCCAGAGGTTCTGAGTTCAATTCCCAGCAACCACATGGTGGCTCACAACCATCTGTAATGAGATCTGGTGCTCTTTTCTGGCCTGTGGTGCACACATGCAGGCCAGAACACTGTATACATAATGAATAAATAATGCGTAATTAATAAATAAATAAATAAATAAATAAATAAATAAGTCTAAAAAAATAGAAAAATCTAAGAAACAGGGCAAGTGTTTTGCAGGTCATTTCTAGGGCCAATCACTCTTGTGTTCTGCCATTAGTTTATGCATTTGCATTACCTGCTTGATCCCCGTGGATATTGTGACATTTCTGTAACGCTCAGGATTTCTGAAAATCCAGCAAGAATGGCCTTATAAAAATCTTTATATACCAGATCTGTGAAGAGTCTATGTCATATTTCCCCCAGCATCCAGCCTTTCTCCTTACTGGTGTGATGAACACTTATTCCCAAGTTGAGTAGTTCCAGGGTGTGTTAGGTATCTTCCCATCTTTATGACAAAATTCTAGATTGTCAATCATCTGGAGAACAGGAAGATAGTATTTCTCAAATGTGTTTCTCACTTGTGTTATGGTTTGGATCTGAAAAGACCCCCAAGGCTAGATTACTAGATTCTCCGTGGGCCCAGGGGAGGAAAGATTTATTTAGACCCATGGTTTCAGTACACCGTCACTTGGCCCCATCATTCTGGGTCTATGGGAATGGAAGCGGAGCCTCTTGATGGGGATGGAAGCAGGTGGCAAGAAGAGCTCCACTCACCTCATGAAAGCTAGAAAGTAAAGAATGAGGGAGCAGAAAGACAAGCTATATCCCCCAAAACTCATCCCAAGGACCCACTCCCCTTAACTAGATTCCACCTTCTAAGTTAAACAATCTTTACACATTTATTTAGTGTGTGTGTGTGTGTTTGTGTATGTGCACATGCATGTGTAGGCGCACATGTGTCAGCACGTATGTGGAGGTCAGAGGACAACTTTCAAGAATTGGGCCTCTCCTTCCACCATGTGGGTTCCAGGGATGGAACATAGGTCATCAGGCTTAGTGGCAAATGCCTTTATCCCCTGATCCCTCCCACCCACCTTTACTTCTTAAGTTTCTACTACTTCTCAATACCCCATTAAACGATGAACCTATTAATGGGATAATCCACTGACGAGTCAGAGCCCTCATGATTCGGTCACTTCCCCAAAGCCTGCCTCTGAAGATTGCTTTTCAGGTCCAAGCCATAACATAAGTGTATAAATACTTTGGAGAAATACTATCTTCCTGCTCTCCAGACGATTGACAACCTAGTTTTAAAGACAAGGCTCATTCACAAGTCAATGGTTTATTTCAAATCATTTTATCTGTTCACACTGAAAGTTCCAGGACTCAAAAATAACTTTTAAAGGGTGGGTAAGATGACCCCACAGGTAAAGCACTCGCCGTACAGCCCTGAAAGCCTGGATTTGACTCTGGGACCCACAAACAGAAGCTGCATCTGTAATGCCAGCCCCATCACTCCTGAGGCAAGGTGGGAGGATGAGCCAGGAGGACCAGCGGTGCATGGGAAGCCCGGGTTCACAGCTCAGTGGCAGAAAGAACAGGAAAGAGGCTGCCTTAAAAGCAAGGTGGAGGAGTCCATCGGTTGAGGGCACTTGCTGCTCTTACAGAAACCCGAATTCAATTCCCAGCACCTATGTGGCAGCCCACAGCCATTTTTCTTCTTTTCTTTTTCTTTCTTTCTTTCTTTCTTTCTTTCTTTCTTTCTTTCTTTCTTTCTTTCTTTCTTTCTTTCTTCCTTCCTTCCTTCCTTCCTTCCTTCCTTCCTTCCTTTCTTTCTTTCTTTCTTTCTTTCTTTCTTTCTTTCTTTCTTTCTTTCTTTTTTCTCCAGACAGGCTTTCTCTGTGTATCCTTGGCTGTCTAGGCTGTCCTGGAACTCCCTCTAGACCAGGCTGGCCTCAAACTCACAGAGACCTGCCTGCCTCTGCCTCCCAAGTGTTGGGATTAAAGGCGTGTGCCACCACTGCCCTGACGCTCAAGCCATTTCTAACAGTTCTGGGGATTTGGACTCTCCTCTGGCCTCCTTGGGCACCAGGCATGCACATGGTGCACTTACTTGCAGGCAAAATGCACACAGTTTTAAAAATGTCTTAAAAGCAAGGTGAATAGAATCAATTCCAGAAAAGCTGTCCTCTGACTTCTCCATGTTTGCCATGGTCTATGTGTACATATACATACACTGAATAAAAATAAATCTTTTTATTATATTTTTATTATTTAAAACAATTTTTTAACTTTAAATATATCTTGATCATATTGTTGTCCCCCAGTCCTTCCAATCCTCTCCTCCTCCCTACCCACCCAACTTTAAGTTCTTTCTCAACAAACAAAAAACTAATGCAACAAACCCCCCTAAACCAAGGAAACAACAACAACAACAACAACAACAACACACACACAGACACACACACACACACACACACACACACACACACACACACACAAAACAACAAAGAACCTCACCAAACTGTAACCAAATAAAAGAGCACACACAAAAAAGACTGTGGACTCCATTGTATATTGATCAACTACTCCCGATCATGAGGCCTGCCCTGGAGTGGCTGATATACCCAGTGCCACTCCATAGGAGAAAACTGATTTTCCCTCTCCCAGCAGGTGTAAGTTGACGGTTCAGTTGTTAACCTTTACCCTGGTGGCTACGTTTTCTTTTATTCATTCATTCATTCATTTTTTTAAAAATATAACAAAGTTGGCCAGGCGGCAGTGGCGGCGGTGGCGGCGGCGGCGGCGGCGGCGGCACACCCCTTTAATCCCAGCACACGGGAGGCACAGGCAGGCGGATCTCTGTGAGTTCAAGGCCAGCCTGTGCTACAGAGTGAGTTCCAGGACAGGCTCCAAAGCTACACAGAGAAACCTTGTCTTGGAAAAAAAAAAAAAAAAAAAACAAGCAAAAAAACCCCACAAAGTTAAATGTAATGAGATATATAATATATGTAATAAATATCACATCGACGTTGGACAAGACAAACCAACAGAAAGAAAAGAGTTCAAGAGAGGGCACAAGAGTCAGAGACCTACTTGTTCACATACTCAGGAATCCCATAAAACACTAGACTGGAGGCCATAATGTATGCAGGGAGGACCTGGTGCAGACCTGCGCAGGCCCTGTGCACTCTGTCTGTGTCTGTGAGTTCCTATGAGCCTTGCTCAGGTTGATGTAGAGGGCCTTGTTTCCTTGGTGTCCTCTGCCCCTCTGGCTCTTACACTCTTTCCACATCCTCTTCGGAGGGAGTCCCTGATCCCCGAGGGGAGGGATTTGATGGAGACCTACCATTTAGGGCTGAGTGTTCCAAGGTCTCTCACCCTCTACATAATGTCTGGCTGTGGGTTTCCATGTTTGTTTCCTTCTGCTGCAGGAGGAAGCTTCTCTTACGATGGCTGAGCAAGGCACTGATCTGTGAGTATAGCAAAATGTCATTAAGAGTCATTTCATCATTGCACTTTTTCTCTTTTTTTAGATCAGTATTATTTGGTTTTACCTTAGGTCCCTGGGCTAACTGGTCTCAGGTTCTTGGTCATCCATGCAGTGTTGTGTAAGGGTCCCGTCTCATGGAGTGGGCCTTAAGTCAGACCAGCTATTGGGTGGACACTCCCACAAGCTTTACTCCATCGCTGCACCAGCAGATCTTGCAGGTACTACACCAGTGTAGACAGAGGGCTTGTGGCTGACTTGGTGTTTACATTTCTCTTTTGACGGCATTCAGAGCACAAAGATGCTGGAACACAGGGGTGAAGGCTCTATGGAGGCACCAGCCCGACATCTGCATCTTCAGTGAGCTGTGCAGGTGTTGTCTTCAGCAATGGGGCTTTGCTGTCAGTTTGTGGATGGCAACCCATTGTCTTGGCAACATCCTAGACTGTTTGGGGATTCCCATGGGGCCCTTTAGATGTAACCCAATCCTGGTACTGGAAGCTTTGTTTGGTAGCAAGAATCGGCCAGTTGGGGTTCTGTCTCCCCCAATATTTGGCAATTTCATTTAGATCACATATATATATATATATATATATATATATATATATATATATATATATATGGAAGTTTCTACTGTATTAGGTTTCCACACTACCCCTCAAAATATCCATTAATTTTAGCCATCTCTCCCTGAATTCCCTCCCACAGCCCGCTCCCCTCCCCCTCCCCACTTGATCCTCCCATTCAAGCCCCTCCCCCATCCACCCATATCTATCTATTCTATTTCTATTTCCTAATAAGCTCTATCTGTTCCCTCTTGTCCCTTATTCTATACCTACCATCTGTGGTCTTACGAACTGTAGCTTGGAGATCATTGACTTAACAGCTAATATCTACATATAAGTGAATACATACCGTATTTGTCTTTTGGGGTCTAGGATACCTCACTCAGTATAATTTTTTCTAGTTCCATCTATTTGCCTGCAATTTTCATGACGTCATTTTTTAAAACTTCTTTTAACTTTATTGATTTTCTGTGGATTTCACATCATGCATCCTGATCCCACTTATCTCCTTGTCCCCTTGCTTCTGCCCTCTGCCCTTGCAACACCCGCCCCAAAAAAAGCCCCAAACAAAACAAAATTTAAAAGAAAATCCCAAAACCAAACAAACACAAAAACAGAAGAATCTCGTCATGAGAGCTGTTGAGTCACACAGTTCACCCCTTAGTCCACTCATCTTTACTTGCAAATATTCATTGCCACGGGTCATTGGTCTGGCTCAAGTCCTCTGGCTTCTGCTACACCACTGATACTGGGCCTTCACTGGGGCTCTTCTTGGACATCCTGTTGTTGTCCTGTGTCATGGAGGTCCTGCTGTTTTGGATCTGCAGGTCATAGATGAGGTGGATGTTGTACTGGGCTAACTCACAGCCCTGGTTCTGGGCCGGGTGGTAGCTGGGTTGGTCAGCCACCAGCATTCCCTCACTGTCACCACCTGGGCTGGCTCACCCAATGCAGCCTGCAGCAAGGACCAGGGCCAGTTGTCCCGCTCTCGGTCCTCGGGTTCTGCTCACCCACACACACCACCAGAGACAGCTCCACTGTTTTGCCCAGGCGAGGTGCAGGGGTCATTCCCCCGATTGCGCTAGGGGGCATATGAGGTATGGGGCAGGATCAGCTCTCCTGCTCTCACGTCCTCGGGGGCAGCTCTAGTGTGCTACCCAGATGGAGGGCAGGGCTCCCTCTCTGGTGTGCTGTGCCTGGTGAGGGGCAGGACTAGTTCTCCCACACTTGTGACCCCAGGGCCGGCTCTCTCACCTGCCCCAGGCAGCCAGGGGAGGGGCTGGGGCATCTTTCCCTCACCCATGCCACCACATGGCAGACAAAGGGGGGCCCAGGGTCACCTCTCCTGCTCTCATGCCCTCAGGGCTGGCTCATCTGCATCCGTTTCAACAGCTCTAGTGTGCTGCGCAGGTGAGGTGCACACCTGTGGTGAGGGGTCGGGCCATCTTTCCTGAGTGCAGGGGTTCAGCTCTCCCTCGAGAGGTGGGACCAGCTCTCCTGCTGCAGCATTCAGTATTCAGGGGCAGGGGCAGCTATCCCAGGGCCAATGAAGGGTGAGGACAGCTCATCACAGGCTTCAGACTTCAACACGTATGTTCCTATGATCTGCTGTGGTAGCATGGGCCATGGACATCAACACAGACCTCAGCTGCAGCAGGATCATGGAACCAGACATGGCCCTAGGCAACAGCCCAGGCCTGATGTCTCCATGGCCCTAGGTGACAGTGCAGGCCACTCATTATATGGCTATGGTGGCAGCATGGCCCTTGGACACCAATGTGGTGCACCAATGTGGACCCCTGACATTGGCATGGCCTTCATGGTGTCAAGAGCTACAGACATCAACACAGACCCTGGCTGCAATAGGGTCATGGACCCAGTAAGGTCATGGACCTAGACATGGCCCTCAGCAGCAGTCCTGGTCCAAATGACACCATGGCCCCAGGTGACAGTACTGGTCACTCAAACCGGCATGGCCCCTGCAGTGGCACAGCCCTCAGATACCAATGTGGTTTCATGTTGTAGCCTAGACCCTGAGCATCTGTGTGGTCTTTGGTGGCAACACGGGCCACCAGATGATGTCATTTTTTTGATGGCTGAGTAATGCTCCATTATGTAAATGTTTCACAGTTTCTTTATCCATTCTTCTGTTGAGGGATGCCTAGGTTGTTTTCTCTGGCTATTATGAATAGAGCAGCAATGAACATGGTTGAGCAAGTGTTTCTGTGGGAGGATGGAGAATCCTTGGGTGTATGCTCAAGAGTAATGTAGGGGGATCTTGTGGAAGATCAATTCCCAAGTTTCTGAGGAACTCCCACACTAATTTCCAGGGTGGCTGTACAAGTTGGCACTCTCACCAGCAATGTGTGGCTGTTCCCCTTGCTCCACATCCTCACCATCCAAACTGTTCTGACAGGTGTAAGATGGAATCTCAAAGTCCTTTTGATTTGCCTTTCCCTGATGGCTAAGGATGTTGAATGTTTCTTAAAGTGTTTCTCAGCCATTTGTGTTTTCTCTATTGAGAATTCTGTTTAGATCTGTACCTCATTTTTATAATTGGGTTGCTTGTTTTCTTGATATATAGGTTGGTTTTTTGTTTCGTTTTGTCTTACCTTGTTTCGTTTTTAGCTCTTTATGTATTTTGGATATTCACTCTCTATTGGATGTGTAGGTGGTTAAAAAAAAATCTTTTCCCATTGTTGCTTTGTACAAATGATGTTGTCCTTTGCCGTGCAGAAGCTTCTCAGTTTCATGAGGTCTCATTTATTGTCGATTTGGGTGCCTATGCTAACAGTGTTGTAATCTGAAGTTTTCCTGTGTCCTACAACTGCTCTCAAATAATCACTCGGAAGCTTAATATAAATTATAAATGCTTGGCTGGTAGCTCAGGCTTATTACTAACTAGCTCTTACACCTAAATTAACCCATAATTCTTATCTATGTTTAGCCATGTGGCTTGGTACCTTTTCTCAGTATGACAGCCTCATATTGCTTCCTCTAAGTCTGGCTGGCAACTTCTGACTCCACCCTTCTCCTTCCCACATTCTCAGTTTGGCCTTCCTGCCCAGCTACCCATCTATTAGCTTTTTATTAACCAATGAGAGCAACATATATCACAGTGTACAGAAGGACCATCCTATTGCACAGTGTTCTGTTCAGAAAGTCTTTTGCTGTGCCAATGAGTTCAAGGCTACACACACATACCCACCACCACCTCCAAAAAAAACCAAACAAACAAACAAAAATAAAAAACTTCAGAGAATGTTCCAATGGGATCAGCAGGGTCAGACAAGACTCCTGGGATAGCAAATTGGAGTTTAGTCTAAAACTACAGGTTTTAGGAATGAGAACTGTTCCAAATGGGAAAGAAAACTCTAACAAATCCAGGACAGTGAGGAACGGGCCCCAGAGTTTACTTGGTGGTGAGAAATGCTGGTTCTCTGTAACAGAGGATCTGGTGGTAGTAGGTATGCAGATGTGGAGAAAGGGTAAAGGAGGAGCAATAGAGCTCCTGGCTGGAGGGTCTTGCATTTGCTTTATGTTAGTCACTAGCACCGGTGAGACAGGGCCTCACTCTACAGTTCTGGCTGGCCTGAAACTCACCAGGTAGATCAGGTTAGCTTTGAAGTCACAGAGATCTGCCTGCCTCTGCCTCTGAAGTGCTGGGATTAACGGTGTGTGCCTAACTAATGGTGTCCAGTCTAATGTTGATTTTTTTTTAAGAGAAAAGTCGGTGTACATGTCCATAGTACAAAATGCAAATGGCAAAGGAAGATGAAATTTGCTCTGTAGATCATCCTTCTGTAGGCCATCCTTCTTCTGTAGGCCATCCTTCTGTAGGACATCCTTCTGTAGGACATCCTTCTGTAGGACATCCTTCTGTAGGACATCTCATCTCACACTTTCATTTTGTTGTTGTTGTTGTTGTTGTTGTTAGTTTCTTCTGTATTTCCAGCTATCCCAGTACACTTTGAGGGAAAAAGATTCTGTCTCCAGTGAATTCTATTTTTAATTTGTAGCAGCTATTTGTGATTTCCCTTATAATCTCTTCATTCTGCTTCATTGCTTTGTTGTCTTTTTCTGAATTCTGTGTCTGGATTAACTTATGAAGCCTGATTATACAGTTTGTAAAGACATTATATTAGTAGACTTCTCATAAATGTCCTTTGTCAGGTTGCTGATGTGTCCTTCTATGTCTTGTTTAATGAGAAGTTATTTTTTAAGTTACTTTTTAAAAAAAAATCTTGAGTAGATGTTGAATTTTATTAGATATCTTTTCTTTATTGTTATGATCATGTAATTTTTCTTCTTTATACTGTTATGGTAATCTACACTGATTTTTCAAAAATTTGATTTAGCATTAAGCTCCTGGAATAATTCCATTTTGGTCTTATTTTATATATTGAAAAGCTGGACTTACTAATATTTTGTTGAGGATTTTTGGTTTCTGCATTTATGAGTGACAATAATGTGTATTTTATCTATTTGTTTGTGTTTGACTATCAGAGTAAGTCTGACCTCAGAAGACGAAGTGGAGCTGGGAATGGTGGTGAGCATCTCCTAGTGCTTAGAAGACTGAGACAAAGAGGGAAGTCCAACCTCAAGGATGATATGGGATACACAGTGTGGTGGTTTGAATGAGAACGGCCCCCAGAGGCTCATATAGTTGAATGCTTAGTCACCAGGGAGTGGGACTGTTTGAAAGGATTAGAAAGATTAGGAGGTGTGACCTTGTTGGAGGAAATGTGTCACTGGGGGCGGTGGGCAGGTGTCCATGCCAGGCCCAGTCAGTCAGTCAGTCAGTCAGTCAGTCTCTCTCTCTCTCTCTCTCTCTTTCTCTCTCTCTCTCTGGATCTGGATCTGGATGTAGCTCGCAGCTACTCCCCAGCCCCATGCCTGCCATGCCTACCACCATGCTCCCTACAATGACAATGCACTAACCCTCGGAAACTGTAATCAAGCCCCCAATTAAACGCTTCCTTTTGTAAGAGTTGTCTTGGTCATGGTGTCTCTTCACAGCAATGGAACACAACTAAGACAGAAGTTGGTACCCGGAGCCGGGTATTCCTGTGACAGGCCTGACCATGCTGCTTGTTGGTGGAATGTGGACTTCGGGACTTTGGAAAAGTAGTTGAAGCTTTAAGAGGGGTTTAATGAGGCATCCTAGCATGAGCCTGGAAGACAGTGCTGCTGAGGGCAGTGTAAATTGTGAGGACCCAGTTCAACCGGTTTCAAAGGGAGGACTATTAGTAAGTTGCCTAGAGACAGTTCTTGTGATATTTTGGGCAAAGAATGGGGCCGCTTTTTGCCTTTGTCCTAAAAATCTGCCAGAGAACAAATTGAAGAGTTTTGGATACAGGAGACCCTATCCCATGCCTGCCTGCTTTCAAAACATTATTTGGGAAGTGTTCCTGATCTTCTGTTTTCTAGAAAAGTGTGTGTGTTAGCAGTGTTTCCCATGGTTCTAGGTAGAATCCATCACTGAGCTGTGGCATCTGGGCTAGTGTGTGTTCATGAAAAGGCTACTGACATCAGCTTTAATTTCTTTAACCAACAGAGAGCATTCGGGTTACCAGGAAGAGAGTGAACTGTGCTACACTACAGCCTGCAGACGCTGTCTGCTCCAGGCAAGCTCTCCAGTGCCAGGCACAACTCTGCAGCACTCCTGTTCCTTAATTCCTATGGCACCTACAGCAATGTCTTCTCTTCTGTTCCTCATGTTGGCAAATTTCACCCCCTCAGGAGATATGATTAGAGTTTTATTGTTTCAAGGAACCAGATTTTTCAATGACGTTTTTCTGTTGTTTTTTTTTTTCTACTTTCAGTTGGTTTTCCTCTTTATTACCTCGTTTTATTGGCTTGCTTTGTGTAGAATTTATTTTTTCTAACTTTAGTGATAGGGATTATTGTTTTTTAATCTTTTCTAATAATTTAGTGCTATAAATTTCTTTGTGTGTGTACGTGTGAGTACACCAGGTGTGTGCCAATGCATGTGGAGCCCAGACATCAACCTCAGATGTCATTTTTCTTGAGACAGCATCTTGTTGTCAGCTTGGAGTCTGCCAGTTAAAGGAGGCTGATGGTGGACTAGAGAGTCCCAGGAATCTACCTGACTCTACCTCTTCAGTATCATGTCTAGCTTGAAAATATTTTTATTTTTGAGAATTTCATACATACACACAAATATGACCATACCAACCCCTTTTATCCCCTCCAGCAAGTGCCTCTCCTAACTTCATGGCTTTAAAAAAAAAAAAAAAAACAACAACAACCCACTACATCCAGTTAGTGTTGCCTGTATTGGGGTGGGGGACATCTAGTGGAGCATGAGACTCCAACGAGTGACCACATCCTCAGAATGATTCTCTCTGGCCTCTGCGCACCAGACACATACATGGTACACAGACACACATGAAGCCAAACATGCACACACATTAAAATAAATGAAGTTTAAAAAAAGCCCACAGCTAGGGAGGCCATGGGCACTGGGTGGAGCCTTCATTTTGTGAAGGGGGTCACTGTTGTGACTTGAGATGCTCCCCATAGGTCTGTGTATTTGAACACTTGGTCCCCAACTGGTGGACTGTTTGAGAACACTATGGCACCTTCAGGAGTGAGAGTCTTGCTGGAGGATGTAGGTCACCGGGGGTGGTCTTTGCCGTTTTATAACCTGGCCCTGCTTCCGGTTCTCTCTCTGGGTTTCACCTGTGTGAATGAACTGTGACCAGCCAGACTCCTGACAACCAGGCCTGCCTCGCGCTCCTGCTGCCGCGCCTTTCCTGTTGTGATGGACCGCATCTTCCTGGAAATATAAGCCCAAATAAACCATTTCTCCCCTACGTTGCCTTTTGTTGGGGTATTTTATCACAGCAACAGAAAAGTAAGTATACGCCAAATATAATAATAACCAATAATAATAACTAATACCGTCATGTTGCCAAATTGCACTCTGAATATTGATGTTTGTACCCACGGGCCCTGGCTGCTATTGACCTTGATCAAAGGAACTGCCTTTGCGGTGGACGTCAGTCAAAGCAGAGACTCACAACTGGTCCACGTGCGGAAATAAGAGACTGAGTACTCATCCCTAGACGGGACATCTGTATTCACTCCGCAGGCACCAAGGCTCAGAAACATTGCAGAAGAGGAGATGGAGTGGATGGAAGGCAGAGGATGGGGAAGAGTGCTGTGGAGTGCTGCCCTCTAGACCAGGCGTGGCTCACATCATGAGTTCACTGCAGCTGTGGCTACCTGCTCAAGATCAAGCCAGCCAAAATCCTGGTGGAGATGGGGGTGATGATCTCCAGGCCCCACCCCTTACTGAGGAGCTATTGGTGGTCACTAGCTGCTGGGGAAGGGGAATCATTATTTTTTGAGGCTGTGGCCATTGCTAGGTTTCCCGTGCTCTGCTGGATGGCCCCACACCCACGCACATACAGGCAACACTAATGGGACTTAGTGGGTTACCAAATTAAAAAAAAAAAAGATATGAAGTTGAGAGAGGATATATTAGGGGTATAAGTGAGAGCTGGAGGGGCAAATTGAGGGTTGTGGTAGTTTCAATGTAATTGTCCCCCATAAGCTCATAGGGAGTGGCACTATTAGGAGGTGTGGCCTTGTTGGAGGAAGTGTGTCGCTGTCGGGGTGGAGTTTGAGGTCTCCTATGCTCAAGCTACACCCAGTGTGTCACACATTCTCCTTCTGCCGCTAGTGGATCAAGATGTAGAACTCTCAGATCCTTCTCCAGCACCACGTCTGCCTGCACACTGCCATGTCCCACCGTGATGATAATGGGCTAAACCTCTGAAACTGTAAGCCACCCCAATTAAATGTTTTCCTTTGTAAGAGTTGCTGTGGTCATAGTGTCTCTTCACAGCAATAGAAACCCTAAGACAAAGGTGAATATGATATTTCATTGTGTGAAATTCTCAAGAATGAAAAAATTATAATAAAAAAATTTAGAGATTAGAAGAAGGAAGAAAGAAAGGAAGGAAGAAAGGAAGGAAGGAAGGAAGGAAGGAAGGAAGAAAGAAAGAAAGACAGAAAGAAAGAAAGAAAAAAAAAGGAAACCATAGCATGTATAATGCAAATAAAAACCTCTGCTCAGCGGGAGTGACTCAAGGTAGGTGGTATTAATACATGAGCCACAGCTTCCACTCAGCCTAATCAGGATGACAGCATCGCAGTCAGGGCCACCGTGAGTTAGAGATCAGCCTACGTACCAAGACTTTTTCTTAAAACAAGACAAAACCAAAAAAGTCAAGGAGACACCATGACTTCATAGCCAAGCCTGCAGTATGAAAGTCACAAGAGCGCTTGGCCAACGTGGTGACGTCCTGGGCAAAAGCTAGATAAAGAGCTTCGACATGGCCTGTATGGTCCTTGGTCTGGGGTTAAAAATACATGGAGACTTCTCCAGAGAATGTATAAAGACATTGCTGTGTGTGTTTTCCGTGATGTTTGATGCTTTATAGTGGGGCTATCTCCATCCCTCACATCCAGCTGTGAGGCTCCTGAGTCTGCAGCCAAGTGGGGCTCCTCCCAGTCCTCTACAAAGGAAAGGCTTGCTGGTGTCCCACTCACCAACCACCCCAAGGTCTCCTGGAGCTCTCCTTTCACCATTTCAGCCGCTTAGGAATTCTCACTCAGGCAAGCAGCTCCCTTCCTCTCCTCTGCCAGTTCCAAGGTTACCAGATTTCCTAAGTGGATTCCTGCCCCTTCCCTTCCCACCACCTGCACCTGCACCTTTGGTCTATTTGGTGCCATTTGCTCCCTGTTTTGCTGAACCAATCACTGTCTTTGTAAAGATGTTTAAATCAATAGCCAGTGAGCTTAGAAAACAAAAATGAACTGTAATGTACAAGGTGGACATTAGTAATTCATCAATATTGGTTCCTCAGCTGTAAGAAAGAAAGATACCACACTAACACACGATGCAATAATAAAGGAAACTTCCAGGGCAGGAAAGGGTTAATGGGAACTTCCTATTTTCCCATCAGTTTTCCTGGAAATCTTAAACAGCTTTTTCAAAGTTAAGGCCCCATAATATGAATATTTTTGCGAGCTATGATCATCCATTAACATCTTTCCTGGGACTCAGCTTGGTTAGGCAAAAGTAAGCTGAGGTGGCAATGGAGAGGTATGTTAAAGGGTGAGGTTGTTAAAACGTGAGATTCAGAGGAGAACCTGGGAGCTAGCTGCTGTACACAGAGCACATGGACAGTTTGAGGGGATAAGCGGATTAGGAGCCCTAGAGTCTGATTGCCCACCAGCTGAGATGTTGAACAGGGCCGGGGCAGGCATTTCTGCCTCTGCTCAGGGTATCCCAGCTGCTGGCAGGCTAGAGGCTGTCGCGATAAGGCTGAGCAAAGCTAGGGCATGAAACGTCCCACATTCACTCCTGGACTCTGCATGCCTTAGGACCTCCCTTCTGGGATAGAGTCAGGTGGGGCTGGTGAAAAGGTTAAGAGTTTGTGGGGAAGACAATGTTTCTTTGAAGTTATCCAGCACCTCTGGTTCTTACAGTCCTTTCCACTTCCTCTTCTACATAGATCCCTGAGCCTTGAGGGAGGGGTTTTAATAAAAATATCCCATTTAAGCGTGAGTGCTACAAAGGCTCGCATTCCCTCCATATTATGCAGCTGTGGGTCTCTTTGTTAAGCACCATGGCAGAGGGTTGAGTGGTGCCCTGATTTACGGGTATCATAAATTTATGGGTAGCAATATGTGGGTAGTGAGGATCTGGAAGAAGTTGGGGGAGGGGAAAGAGTGTGATCAAAATAATTCTATGAAAAAGAAATAAAATAAAATAAAATAAGAACTGTTAGGGATCAGTTGCCTGGTTTGGCCATGAAACAGGAACCAGTTAACAGTGTGCAGGAGGGCATGGGAAGAACCCACTCCATCGTAAGTGCGTATTAACTCGGGTTCCCACCTGAGCCAGTCAACTCCCTTCGGGAAGGCCTCCCTCAAACCACCCCCAACCCCTCCACCCCACCCCACTCCCGCTCTGTGGATTTCTGCCTAGCTTCCAGCGGGCAGAGAGGATGCCTGTTGGAAGGCCCGCTGATCTTTGGGGATGCTTCAGGAAAACACCTGGCAAGTGTTGGCTCAGCGAGCCTGGGCCTTGTGTTTCTCAGCTTTGAGGATCAACTAAGGGCTGATCTTCCTTCCTTTAGGCACAGAATCACCATCGAGAGAAGGGATGACACACACATCCACACTTTTTTCCCACCTGCATTTTCTGCATCCTGCTAGCAGTGAACACATTGTGCTAAACACTGGGGTCCTAGGAGAGGAAGCAGCTCCCATTACCACTTCCTCTTGGCCTGATGAGGTGGTGACAGGTCCTGGGTTTCCTTATGAACCAAGGTCCCCTACCCCTGCCTCATACCACATTACATGGAAGCCCGGTGCTTCCTGCCTTTGCTTCAGCTCTCCTCCGAGGTAAGCTAGCCACACGCATCAGACATGCTGCCTTCTGAGGAACACAGTGGCCCACAGGGATCCATCCCATGTATTTAAGAGTGGCCCCTTTTCCTCTCTGCCTCCCCATTTTCATCCCCTGGTCCACTTCCAAGTCCTCACTGATCCATGCTGAGCGTAGGATGTCCCCGCCCTGTGTCTCTGTCTCGAGTCCCTGCTCCTCCTGGATCCCGCTCCACGAATTAGGGGCTTTCTCTGAGATCGCTCTTGCTGCTCCCAGTTTCAGAGCACCTGCTTCACACCTGTGATCAGCAGCTCCACCATCTTTCCTACCCACCTGGGGTCTCACGGCCTCCAACTCCTCAGTTACAGACAGACAGTTTCTCCAAACAGTAACCTCCAAAAACCTTCACCTCCGGCTCTTCAATCACTCTTCCCCCTTAAAGCCAAGGCTCTTTCCCAGCTCCCTCCCTCCTCCCTCTTCATCTCTACCCACACTCACTTGTAAACTTCATTAATAACACCATGTAAAATGTCATGTTAGCTACTCTTCAGTATGGGTGCTTATTCTTGCTCCTTCTAGAAGTTCTTCACTTGCTTCTCAAATAATCAGTTTATCTCTCTTGACTATCTTTGCCATCAACTGCCAATGAACTGTTTGGTTGTGGGTTTCTTTTTGTTTTATGGTGTTTTTTGTTTGTTTGTTTGTTTTGTTTTCTTTTGGCTTTTTGAGACAGGGTTTTTCTGTGTAGCCTTGGCTGTTCTGGAACTCACTCTGTAGACCAGGCTGGTCTCTAACTCACAGAGATCCACCTGCCTCTTCCTCCCAAGTGCTGGGATTAAAGGCATGCACCATCACTGCCCAGCAGAACTGTTTTCTATCTCTAAAAACACACAAAGACCAACCCAGGAGGCAGTTGACCCCTACCTCACCGCCCCTTGCACTGAACTCAGTAAATACAAAACACAGCAAAGCCGCCTTCGTGGACCCCACACCTCTTCAACTGTGCTTCCGTGGAACAAAGGCCCTCGGAAGCTTAATTATATGTGTTATCACCAATCACTTTCCTGTCCATCCACTGCAAGTCTTATCTGTTCTGTGAGACTAATGGTCCCAGATCGTGAAGGGTCTCTATATCTCTCAGTGTGACAGGGCAGCGCCAAGTTCTCATCTCACACTCTGGATTGGCTGCTCTTCAATGGGCTGATAATTTTCTGCTTGAACTGTTTCCTTCCCTGGCTTCCAGGTACTACACTCTCACGCTTCCCTCCCACCACACTGGCTGCTGCTTCCTAGTGCCCTGTGCTCACTGGATTGTCTCTTCTTTTCTCTTCCTTTCTTTCCTCTCCTTCCTCCATTCCTTCTTTTCTTTCTGTCTCACCTCGAAGCTAATTTATTGAGTTTCTGAAGTACATGAAGCGTCAATTTGGGTGGAGCGACAGAATAAGTAAGTTGTGAAAGGGATCGGTCAACATAGAGATAAACTGAACATTTTTAAAGGAAAAGCTAGGTCGCTCATTTCTTACGGGAATTCAAGCCTCATCTATACTTTTAGTGTATCTTAAACAAGGGCCCTTCCTGCTCGGCCCAGGTCCCTCTACCCACAGGAGTTCTGTAGAAAGCTATCCCATCAAAACGAAAGGCAGACTTGAGCACCTAGACCACAGGAAGAGCATTTGCTACTTTATCACATTCAGCAAGGAAAACAAAAGAAAATACAAGCGGCGCTCGGCTCATAGGTACAGAGTATATTTGGAGAATACCATGCCTCACTTGCACGGCAGTGGAAATGATGATTGACAGCCTTAGCTGGGGAAGGTGCAGAGCGTTGGGAATCCACAAACTCTTGTGGCTTGAAATGGTTATCCTGTCTGTGCTAACCAGTGCCTTCTGCTGAGGAAAGAGGAGATCTGACGGTGGTTTCCTAGCTGGGTGATACAAATCAATGGTGGACAATTTTTGAAGCAGCTGTGGAAGTAACCATGAGGCCCAGGGTTGGTTGGGCTGACGTGGGTTTCGCTGGAGCTGTGCAGGCACTGTAGGAGTCGAGGAAAGTCAAATGTTCTTCTTGGCACCGAGAGGCTTGGCTTTTGGGTCTTTTGTAGTCTTCTCTGTGTTGGCTCTGATGGGAGTTTGACTCTTCTCTGGCTCCTTAATCTTGGGTTTGGCCTCTGTTTCAGACTTAGACAGGACAAAGGGTTCCTCCAGCCTGTTGCATTTCACCTCGGGGTTGACCCAGTGTGAAAAGAACGTCATCTTATTTTCCGCATCAGCGTCTGGGGGTGCTGGAAAGGTGGAACTCCAGTGAGTATCGTCTCCCCCATCAGACCCTCCAACTCTCAGCCCTACCAAGTTTCACCCCTGCAACATGGCCTGAAAGAATTCCACCTTGAAATTTTTCTGTTTAAAAAATGAAGCCCCTTTGAATATTGGACTCGAAAATACTGGGCCATCAGATGTTGGCCCAATAAGTTGGCATTTTAAGGTCTGGCCTTGTAAGAGCTGGGTACCCTAGGCTGAGCATTCCCAAGAACCCTTGGGTGAGATAATTTGGTTTGCCCTAAGAGCTGTGCGGATCATTTCCATCTGCCCCAGGGAATCCTGAAGGATGCTCTGGGAGCCAGTGGAGGAAGTGGTAAAAGGGTCGGCATGGAACCGAAAGCCTAGTGGATAGAGATGCTGCTCTCCACTCATAGTCTTACCAGTCCCTCCTCACTGAAGGCAACTTGCTTAAACTAAAATTCTACCTGAGAAAGGTCCTAAAGGGGCAGCCAGAAGCCAAACAGCCCTGGGGTTCTTCTTAGAAATCCTCTACTGGCCCATGAGCCTCAGCAAAGTGTCTATTTGTGCTCTGTGATTCCACTGGGTCCTCTGTTTTCCCTGCTTAGGTAAGGACTGGGCTTCACTCTGGTCTAAGGGGTCCAGGGGACCTTCGGGTTGGATTATTCACTGTGGCCCCCAGCTACACACAAAGAACCTGGGTCTCCAGTGTGTCCCAACTGGACTCTGAGATGTCAGCGGCTCAGTGGGCAGGACCTAGGGCATCTGCTCAGTCCAGGGTGCCCTTGGCTCTACTCTACTGTCTTTAGTTTAGCTCAAAATTCTTCTTTCAAGCAGGCCCACTCTAGGAACGTGGGGATCCTGGTGGGATAGGAGTCTTGGATCGGTGTTTTCCTTTGCTTGTTTAGATTCCCAAAGGTCTCCTGTGTGGAGATACTCTTTGGCCAAAAAGTGCTCCCTGTCCTCCTGTCTGAATGGGACTTTTCCAAATTTATTACTAGAAATTTCTTTTTGAGGTAAAAATTTAGTTTGGGAATGATAAGTGCTTTGCTTAACAGGATCATGTCCTCAGTTATACTTTAGCCTGGAATACATCTCTGCATATGGTGTACTGGCACTTTGAACACACGACCGGGATTTAGTATGCCACTATTAAGGTAAGACTGAATCAAAGATTCTAATGGGCTCAGGCCTCATCTCTGTGATTGTGTATTGGCTAGGATTGCCGTGGTAATAGCCCAGAGAGAGCCACAAAACAGCAGGCAGCCCTGTCAGGAAAGCAAGCTTGAGCAGCCTAGAGCCAGAGTCTCCTACTGCTGGTCAAAACCTGTCAGTGTTCAGCAGTCTGATCTAAGTAGGGCGCTGACTACTATCTATGTGTCTCAGACTTGTTTTCCAGGGAAGAGCAGAACCAAGTCCCTGTTGGAGCTCCTGGAATACTGTAGACAGTGCTTTTCAGTCTCAGAAATTATGGAGGCGGGGATGGTGCCCTTGCAGATCTTCCTACGTGTAGTCTGTGGGCTCTGCCACCATGTTTTGGTCTAATCAGCCAACTGCCAATTGGCCCTATTGCTGCAATAGATCAGTATAGGTCATCATTCTCAAGGGCTGCTAGAGTTCTGGCTGAGAAAAACTCGCTAAAGATTGGGTTTGTGCTGCTTAGGGCAGGAGCTGCTGCTCAGCAGGGGCTAGAAGCAGCCCGATAGACTGCTGGATCTTTAGGGACCGGTTCCAGCAACAACAAGTCAGCCTGCTGTTTCAACCTCTGCTGGAGGTAGAGCTCCGGCAGGCACACTCCAGGACAAGGCTGCTCCCCTCTTGAGGTCAGAAAAGGCCTTCATCAGGGAGATCCCTGGATCTGACGAGACAGGTTCTAACACATCTCAGGGTTTATACGTTATGTGGCTCTCTGCATCTACAGAGCTCTCTGGATGAGTGGCAAGCCCCCCTGAGGCCACCACTGCCATATTCACGGGTGTCATAAGACTTCACACTTGGCCAGAACTGGGACCTTCTGGGTTGTCAATGGAAATGCCCAAGTTTGAGAACGTGGGGAAGAAGCTGGTAATAACTGAAGTGTAGAAAATTTTAGGCAATACAGAAATAAAGGAGTAACTGAATAAGAAAGGGCCATAATGGCCCTGTTGTGGAAAGATCTCTAAAGGCAGACTCAAAACCCATTGTGCAGAAGATAAACTACAGAAAGAGACCTAGAGAAGGCCACTGGTGTTTCAGTGTGACCACACCCCCCAAACTCCTTCAAGGCCATGTATAAAGGCTATTGAAATAAAAGCTAAAAGAAGGAAAGAGTAGAACCCAGGCCATGGAATAGAGTTGGAATCTACTCTGTAGTGGCCTTCTATGGGTGCTAGAGTCAAGAGGATAGTAGGCCGTCCTTCAGTGGTTGTCAGTTGTTGGGTTTCTGGGCTTTGAAAATATGGGAAATGGGGGGCTGGAGAGATGGCTCAGTGGTTTAAGAGCACTGGCTGTTCTTCTAGAGGTCCTGAGTTCAATTCCGAGCAACCGCATGGTGGCTCACAACCATCTGTAATGAGATCTGGCGCCCTCTTCTGGCATGCAGGCAGAACACTGTGTACATAATAAATAAATAAATCTAAATATACATATATGGGAAATGGCCAGGAGGTGGTAGTGCACGCCTTTAATCCCAGCACTCGGGAGGCAGATCTCTGTGAGTTCGAGACCAGCCTGGTCTACAAAGTGAGATCCAGGACAGGCACCAAAACTACACAGAGAAACCCTGTCTCGAAAAAAAAAAAAAAAGGGAAGTGGCGAAGTGGTGTGTGCTACAAGATGCCCCCAGGAACTCCTCCACAGATCAAGGAAAACTTCAGGGTGAAAATGCATATTTCCCTATACTCACAGGCACCTCGGGGCCTTTGGGACATAGGAACAGCCGGTGATGGGAATATGAGGTCATAGGGTATTGTTTCAGGTTCAGGAAGCTCTGGGTCCTGGGAAAAAGAAGAAATGTAGTACTCAAAGGGCTGCTGACCTTGGTCCTTCAGGACAAACTTCTTGGTTCTCTTTCTCCTCTTTTGCTGGTTTGCAGGAACCCCGGGTTCTTCCACACTTGAAGAAGACAGAGAGCCTGCATCCCGGGACACGTTTGACCCTTGAGGTTCCTGCTTTTGCGGTGGATCCGGACAGTAATATTGCACGTTGGAATCACCAGTTGATGGGGCAGCTGACTGAGTGGAAGATTTCTGGTCTGTTGATTGTGACGGCGTGAGGCTGGATGCCTGTGAAACATCTCTGGAGTGTTGGGAACAGAGCTCTGGGCTCTTGTCAAGCTCCGCTTTCGAGGAAGGCAGGGCCTCCAGGCAAGGAAAGCTCTGTGAGGCTCTCAGTGAGACAGGAGAGGCCATTTTGTTTTCTATCCCCAGCAACTGCTGGATTTCCATGGCCATAGCATTGCAAATTGAGCAGGAAGGCTCTGAGCACAGGAGCCGCCGGACACTTCCTTCCTGAGGAAGCCAGCCCTGGCTGGGAAGGAAAATGGTAACTGTTAAAGACAGCATGGCACCTGCCTCCTCAGAAGTGGGTGAAGATTGATTTTCTTCCCTCGTCCTACAAGTCCTGGGCCTATACCTCCTGATGTTTAATCACTCTGCTTTTCTTCCTGGGAAAACTTCAGTTGGGAAGGTCTGGGGTTGAGCTGAGAGTCTGGGGAAAGGTCTCAGACAACCTCTCAGAGGTACAGCCCTCAGAGAGGACTGGAAACCTGGGTCGGTTTTCTGCCAGCCTTATCGAGAAGCTGAACTAGAAGAAAAGAACCAGGCAGATAAGAGGTACCAAGTGATTAGCTGACAGGCACCACCAAGGACACCACCACGTCAAGCCTGAATCAGTTATAGGGGCGGGCGGGCAGGGGCTGAGAAACTTGGTGCCTGGTAAACAGTATATCCAAACGGTGAGGAATGAGGTCCTCATTCTAAGAACTGTGGATGTTCCTGCTGCTGCCCCCAGTATCTATTAGGAATCAATCCCATTCTATAGAAGTCCTAAGGGAGAATATAGATGATTGGCTGAGGGTATCCCAGAAACTGGCCTTATGAAAAGAGGCCTTCAGAGGAGATATGTGTGTCAGCAGAATTCAGCCAGACCCAGAGCTCCTCTACCCTAGAAAGGCTGTAGCTGGAAAGAGATGGGACAGTAATGGCTTCTTTATGCCAAACCTATTCTCTTGAGTGAACCACTTGTCTCATACAGAGCAATGCCAGCACGAGTTAACCCTGAAATGCAGAACCACTAGGGACCCCGGAGTAAAATGGGTGGCTCTTCCCTCTTGAGACACGTATGAACCCTCTCTGCCCTGGTGGGCTTCTCAACTTGGACTGATACGCTCCATGGTCTCTCTCTCTCTCTCTCTCTCTCTCTCTCTCTCTCTCTCTCTCTCTCTCTCTCTCTCTCTCTCCTCAACACCCCCATTCTCATCTTTTGCCCAGTCAAGCCAGGCTGGGAGTTGGAAGACCACAGAGAGCAAGAGTTACCTTTTCATGATAGAGAGCAGCTTCTGCAGCTTCTCGGCTTCTTCCTTGGACGTTCTCTTAACTGAAGGAGGAGGACACAGGGTTAGACAGAATGGAAGGTTGGGGGGGTAACCTACAAGCTAAAGGCAGCTGCTGGTGGTGGCACGCACCTTTAACCCCAGCACTCAGGAGGCAGAGGCAGGTGGAACTCTGAGTTCAAGGCCAGCCTGCTCTACAGAGTGAGATTCAGGACAGCCAGGACTATAGAAAACAATGAAACTCTGTCTTGAGAAACAAGAAGAAGAAGCTGAAGGCTTTTGAAGGGTGGGTGACCCATAACCCCAAGAGTAAATGCTCTGTGTACAACAATTTGCTGTACTGCCCTGTACCCAATTTCATTTGCTCTTCACAACCACGCCATTAGTGCCCATTTTGTAGAGAACAAACATGGAGGTAACACGGCTTCTACAGGGCATTAAAACTCGCAAATGACAGAATTAAGGACATTGGCTCCACATCCTTGTACTTTATCTCGGGAAGGCCAGACAGAAGATGGAGTACGTCTCGTCTCTTTCCCGCCTACATAAGTCTTTAGTTGTCACTGATTAATATAGCCCAGTCTTCAAGGGTTGGAAACACCTGGCTTCTTGTGCCAGTCATGATGGAGGGTCGGGATCTGTGGAAACCTCACCCACAGAGGTAGGGAGTCAAAGAAACTGGGATTTACCTCTTGGTGTTCTGTCTCTAGGCCTTTGTTTGACTCTTCCGTAACACTTGAAAGAGAAAAAATTAGAATATGAAGTGGAAACACCAACTTTTTTCATGTCTAAAGTGAAACAAAATCCAGAATTGTCCCCTAATCTTTTTCTGTATTCCATCTTTAATCTCCCCTACCTTCCCTTCCCAGCTCAGCACCCTTGTCCTTCTCTTCTTACTCCTGATTCAATTGGAGGGTCTTCCATATGCTATACCTTCCATCCCATTTCATGGACAAGTTCTGTGGTCCATGAGGCAAGAAGAAAGGTGGGACAGAGTAAATGATGGGCAATACGAGTAACCAAAGGGCTTCAGTTATCAAAGGTCCTAAATGTCCACCAACCAAGGTAATCACTCAAATCAGAGCTGATCTGGGATCCAGTGAAGAAATCCTCATTTTAAAAAAATCAAGGGGTAAGATAACCAAGAGATGGTGAGGGAATAAACTTCTTATAAACAACATATTCAGGCCTGGTCACAGTATTTCCCTACCTTGTTAGCTCCCAACCTTAATCCTTGACGGTTCCTTTTAATATGCCAAATAAATAATGCAATAATGAATAGAGATCCATAAGTATATAATGGGTATCCCACATCCCACAGAATAAAAGTAGGGCTCGACATCATTGGACTTCCTTAGTCATCCCTCTCCCAGGCTTCCAGAGTGTTAGAATGCAATGCCTCTGAATTCTAGAGTCCGACTCTTTGCCTCACAGAAGATAAACCCAGGCCACCAAACTACCTCACAAAGCCCTCCTGTTCCACAAAGCGGCCATAGAACTGCAAACCTTCATCTATCTTGGATAAAGTCATGTGGTGACTCATCATTGAGATAATGGTGTCAGTTGTCTATATAGGCTGCAGAGCCTGTGACAAAAGATGTCCCTATTGGTGAAATTATTAAGGCCACTCCACGAAGTTAAAAGGAGATTTATTTAATGGCGTAACTTACAAATTAAGGGATAGGTAGGTCGCGGGGTCTGGGGAAGGTGTATCCGCAGTCCAGCAGTGTTCTCTGGAGCTCTGCTTGGCCCACCTCCACCGTCCAGGGTCCCAGCACAGAGAGAGTGCTCGCTCATCCAGATCTTGGGTCTCCAGGCGCCTCCCTTGGCCCCACCTTGCAGGCGTGACAGTTGCCGAAGTCTCAATGGGGGTTGGAACTTCCAGATCAAAGCTGGAATGACTATCCACTACATGTCCCAGTCACAGGGGGCATATACCCCTTCATGCTTCCCTACTCCCTGTACTGTGACAGCTCAGTTCTTTGTTAATTCCACAGTCTGGCAATTGTCTCCAGATAACTGAGTTCTTATGCACACTACATACATTTTAAACAAGACAGGCTAAGTCAGAGGAATCCATGAACTACATTGTCTACTGGGGAGATAACTAAAAATCATACAACAGGGTTGGGCAGGAATTACACTGTTAAATCTTAAAAGCATCATTTTAATGCCACAGGCAATGACTGATAGTATTGAAAGGTTTAGGAAGAAGATCATGTAAAATAGGTTGGGAGAAAACAAAACAAAACAATAAAAACCTATCTGGCTGCCATCCTATATAGTTCTGAAAATTAAAGGACTTATGCTAGGCTGTGTAGTCTATCTTGAAATGGGTGGATGATATAAGCAGCACCTTTCATGGAAGCACATGAATAAGACTTAACTTTGAAAGCTCCATCCAAGGCTCGATTCTTTACAATTGTCTCTGCAGATCTTGCAGCACCTGGCTTATCCCTTTAGATAGCTTACTGGCAAGACTTTTATCAAGGGCTACAAACTTGGGAATCTTTGGTTGAAACCACTATGGTTACAATATTGAATGAAACAGTGTTTATGAAAATCTGAACACCCTTAGGCATAGCAAGATTTCCCCCGTTCAACCCCAATACTTACCCTTCCTATGCCCACTGATTGACACATTAATGTCAACTTCATGGCCCTTAGTGACAGGACAGTATGTCTCCAACAACTTCCTTGAGAAAGTCTTGTTTTGATTAAGAGTGGTCTTGGTTCAAAGCATCTGAAAAGGCTATTTGGTCCTTACTCCAGCATCCAGCCCTCCGTCAATCAGACATGGTAAGTATTTGATATGTGATTACCCTGAGTACCAAAAGGTAGATAGGTAGATAATAATTGCATTGCTTGCTTATTCACAGGACACTTAAAAAGACTAGTCTCAAAGGCAAGACTAACTCATTTGAAGCAAGAGTCATCCTTTCCAGGCACCGAGAAAGTATGAAACAGTGTTTACCAGGGACACTCTTGTTCTGGAAATTAACAGTGTTGATGACACTTACATTGGAATGCCCGTCATGCTTCTGAACAATCCTCTTAGAAATGAGTAAGGTATGGGCACAAAGCTCAGTGAAAGACTCTTTGTCCAGTAGGTGTAAAGCTTTGGCTTGATCCCCAGCACCAAATAATATAATAAGTAAATAAATACCAAGAAAAGTTGTTAAAATGGTGTTTATTTTATGCTAAGTATATCATAGCAAAATTTTAAAAATTGTGGCTATGAGGACTTTTTTTTAAACTAGTTACAAGGAAGAATATTCTGGAAATTATTTGATCAATGCATCAGTGAAAGTTTTCCTTAAATGTCTCTTATCTGCAAAACAAAATCAAGTTTTAAATGAAAGATTATTTAGGGAAAGTTTCCATGTGAATATGAGATGGGATTGAGCCATTTCAACATCCTTTGTGAATTTGCAGATATCAAAATGAGATAGGAATGAGAGAATCTCTTCAAACCAAGAGTACTAAATGTCAGGTTACTGAAAGCCAAGTGGAAAGCGATATGGAGTCTGGAATAATCCCACAGGCTCATATTTTGACTCTGGAAGGCTCTGGAGCCCTCAAGAGGGGTCTAGCTGGCAGAAGTGCTCCCCCAGGGCAGGCCTTTGCAGGTTAGAGATCTTGGTCAGTTCCCCTTCTCTACTTCTTGGCCCACCACCATGGGAACAGCCACTGCCTCGTGTTCCCACTGCCACAGGCTAAGTCACTCTGCCACGCTTCCCACTACGAAAATGGAAACTGTAAATAAGCCAAGATAAATCTCACCCTCTTGTCTGTCAGGTGTTTTGGCCCCAGTGACACACACTTCATACGATCAGCATGTCAACGCTTTAGCAGCAGGTCCACGGGCCTAAAAGTAGTAGATTCCTTTTACTGTTGAGAATCCCTACTCTGAAACTCAAGAGGTTCCAAAATCTGACTTTCTAAAAATTCTACATGATACCACACATGGAAAATTCCATATCTAATCTCACGTGACAGGTGCATTAAACAGCCTTGAATCTACATCTATGAGGTTTTGATGAAACTTAAGTGACTTCATGGTAGACTTACGTATGTGCAAATATATCTAAAAATCCAAAATGCTTCTGATCTCAAACCCTTCAGATAGTCAATCTGTATAACTTTTATATTTTCTTTTATTTTATTTTTGAGACAGGGTCTTAATAAGTCACCCAAGCCAGCCTTGAACTCCTGGGTTCAAGAGATGCTCCTCAAGCTCCTAAATTCCAGGACTGCAGACACTCTCCTCCAGCACACCTCGTGGTGTTTTAATACATTCCATTGACGGCGTCTGCTGCCCTCTAGGCTACAATGGCAGGTCTTGGGCTTTAGTCCCAACTTCTTACCCAGGCAAAAATCAGCAAATTCTGTAACCCTTGCGTCTGCTGCCCTCTAGGCTACAATGGCAGGTCTTGGGCTTTACGTCCCAACTTCTTACCCAGGCAAATATCAGCAAATTCTATAACCCTTGCACCTGCTCCCACTAGGGCACCATCTACTGCACGGCTGACCCACAGCTGCTGTGAGCTCGCCACGCCACCAAGACTTGCCGCTGCACACTCCTCTCCACTGACTCCCTGGGCACTGCTGCTCTCTCTCGGGGCGGAGGAGCCGGAACCCCGTACTAGGGAAAAATGTGTGTTTGCAGAGTACCCTCCAGCATAGGTTTCTTTGCTAATTTGGGGCTTGTCAGCAGGAGAGCACGGTGGGAGCTGAGTTCCTGAACAAAGGCGCCATCAAGCGGTGGACACACTAGGCCATTTTTAGTCATGAGTGTATGCATCATCACGTCTGTCCTGTCTCATGTCTGAACAGGAAACAAGGTAGCTGACGCCTATGACATGCCTCTGTGGACTCTGGGTGTCCACGGCACAGTAAAGGACCCTTACTCACTTGTTTCTAGGAAACGTGCGGAAGTCAGACTGTTTCCATTGTCAGGGCAGTGCCACAATTATCGTCATCAGGTTTCTCCAGGAAGCTGTTCATGGCTGTAAGCTCAGAGGTGCTGTGGGTCACATAGCCTTGTAAAGAAAACTGAGCAGACACACCATGGGTGCCAGTGTTGTCTCCCAAGAAAGCCTTTGGAAAGATATGACTGCGTCTCACATTCGAGAAACAGTAGTGACACCTGAGATGGTCTAAGGTTCTGGGGACAGAGATCCATGACCACTTTCTCACACGAACATCTTTGCTAATGCATTGCACACAATCCAGTACCCATTGAAATCATTAGGCACCTTGAAACGAGAGAACCTCCGCAGGGCACTAGAGGGCAGCACAAGCCCACCTATAGTCCCAGTCCCGGGCAGGGGCTGCACTGAAGAGCCTTTATAAGGTCATCCACTCCAGTAGCTTCAATCCTTATCTTGTGTCAGATCTCAAGGAGGCTGTAAAAATATTTTTATTCAGGTCTTACCTCAGACAAAATGAATCGGAATCTCTAGGGTGAGCACCGAGCAACTTATCATATTAAGTCAATATTAAAATTAAAATCTCCAGTATGCATGCAGGCTCCACAGCTGTTGTTCTAAAAAGTTCGTGAGTTCCTTTGAGCTTAGTTCAGTTGTCTCCATAGATTTCCCCATCATGATCTTGATCCCCCTTGCTCATAGAATCCCTCTTCCCTCTCTTCAACTGCACTCCCGAGCTCGGCCTGGTGCTTGGTTGAGGATCTTTGCATCTGCTTCCGAGGCCCTCTGCATACAGGAGACAGTTGTGTAGCTGGGTCTGTTTGAGGGCTCCTGGCAACGGGATCAGGATCTATCCCTGGTGCAGGAGTTGGCTTTCCGGATCCCATTACCTGTGGTTGGACACCTTGCTCAGTCTTGATGCAGGGGGGAGAGGCTTGGTCCTGCCTCAACTGAATGTACCAGGCTTTGCTGACTCCCCATGGGAGGACTTACCCTTTTTGAGGAGGGATTGAGGGTTGGGTCAGAGTAGGAGGAGGGATGAGAGGGGGATCTGTGGTTGGTATGTAAAATATAAAAATATTATAAATAAAAATAAAATTAAAATCTTATGCAATAGATTTTAGGTTATTTATACATATCTGATATGAACTGATCTCCAAAAGGGGGAAATTTCTAGACTTGGATGAAATTATGTCCTATCTTTGGTTTTGGGTTGTTTTTTTTTTTTTTTACTTCCTTTCTTTCTTTTGTTTGTTTGTTTTGAGACAAATTTTCTATGTGCCCCTGGAGGTTTTGGAACTCACTATGTAGACCAGGCTGGTCTCAAACTCAGAGAGATCTGCCTGCTTCTGCCTCCCCAGTGCTGGGATTAAAGGTACAGACCATCTCACCCAGCTTATGTTCGTATCTTCAAACTCGATTTTTTATTTAATATCGGGACATGGACTTATTGTGGACATCCTAGGAAACCCTAGAAACTTGGTTAAGAAACTTCAGTATGATGCACACCAGGCCAGGGAGCAGAGGTAGGCTGTGGGATCCTCATTAAGGGCAGAATCCTTCACAGTCTAGGAAGTTATAGGAAAATGGGGGGTTAGGGGTGGGGAGAAGGTACAAACTATCAATGCTGAGAATGAAAGAGGTAACAAATCCCAAATTCCAAAGATACTAAAAGGGTAATACATTTGTAAAACATTTTAATGTCTATAAATTGACGGCTTCAATTAAATGGACTATTATGGCTTGAATACATTCCCTCAAAATACAAATATCAGAAAGTTAACCGACAAGGCAATGGTGTTAGGAAGATATGCCTCTATCAAAGTGACTGAGGAAGCACACCCTCTCTCCTGCTCTTCTGCCCCCTGGGGACACAGACTCTACTACTCCTTTCCCTCACAGCCTGGACACAGACTCTACTCTTTTGCCCTCCTGATTTCTGCCGTGTGAGGACCCAGTAAGAAGTTTTCCATCAGAGCCTCGTGTTTTCAGCGTGGACCCCCCCAGCTTACAACTGAGAGAATACATTTCTATTCTTTATAATTTCACCAGTTTGTGGCTTTCTGTTTTAGCAGCACAAAAGTGGGTTAAGAGATTAACAACTTATTTTTTAAATACAGAGGATCAAACAGAAATAGATAACTTGAACAGTCTTCTATCTATCTAAAGAAATCACATTTTTGCTTAAAATCTCATGGCCAAAAACTTACTGCTGTAAAGAAGGTTTCAGGCACGTATTTGTTCACTGGTGAATCCTACCAAATATTTAAGGAAGAAATAACATGAGGGGCTGGAGAGATGGTTCAGAGATTAAGAGTACTGACTGCTCGTCCAGAGGTCCTGAGTTCAATTCCCTGCACCCACATGGTGGATCACAACCATCTGTAATGAGATCTGGCACCCTCTTCTGTATACATAATAAATAAATAATTTTTAAAAAAGAAATAACATAAGTTCTATACAAATTCTTTCCAAACACATACAGAGAAATACAAATCTAAATGTAGATTCCATATATGAAAGAAAGCATGCAGTATTTATCTTTCTGGGTCTGGCGTATTCCTTTTAACATGATTTCTACTTCTATTTCATTGGAATTTTATTTTATTTATGGATGAAAATGTAACAAATTTTCTTTGGCCACATGTCTGTTGATGGGCATCTACACTAGTTCCATTGTTTAGCTATTGTTAAAAATGCAGCAGCAAACAGAGATGTGCGAACATCTCTGGGATAGGACTTGGCGTTTCTGGGTATATTCCGGGTGTGGGACAGCAGGATCCTAAGTAGACCTAAGGCTAGCTTGTCAACAGTTCTTTTCAGTGCTGCCCCTGAAGTTCTGACCAGTTCGACCAGACAAGAAAGAAGCAGAAGGCAAGTGTCAGGGAGAAAGACACAAAACTGCCCTAATTTGCAAATAGTGTGAATAGACAACACATGGACTCTCTCTCTCTCTCTCTCTCTCTCTCTCTCTCTCTCTCTCTCTCTCTCTCTCTCTTAAGCTACCAGGAGCAAATGAACTTTAAAAAATTGAAGGATACAAGATCACTGTACAAAAATCAACTGGATTTTCGTGTACTTGAAATAATTAGAAATTGATTTTTTTTTTTGAAATAGGGTCTCTCTATTTAGCCCTGGCTGCCCTGGAACTCACTATACAGACCAGGCTGGCCTCAAACTCACAGAGATTTGCCTGCCTCTAACTCCTGAGTGCAGGGATTAAAGACATGTGCCATCATGCCAAGCAGAAACTGAAAAAAAAATTAAATGTCGTTTACATTTGCACCAAAATTAAGACAGAGTTAAATCTAACAAAAACTGTAAAAGACTTTCACAATGAAAGCTACAAAATCATTCTTGAAGAGTTTAAAGACATCCACAAAAAGATAAACTCACATTGTTCATGGGTCACAAGACCTAACATAGTTCCTCAAATTATCTAGACTCCAGGAAATCCCCAACAAAATCCCAGCAGTCCCTTTTGCATGAATTGATCACCTGACTCTAAAATTCAGGGTAATACCAAGATCCTAAAACAGTAAAATCTACTTTGAAAAAGACTGAAGTTCGAGTCTGGTTTCAAGACTAAATCAAAACTCTGTGGCACTGACATGAAAACTGACCATAGATCTGTGGAACTGAGACAAAATGGCCTAACTCCCTAGACGGCAGGCAGGTTAAGCATTGCTAAATACCGTTAAGTACTGTTGAAGGCGGTTGTGAAGGCTTGTTTTGTGGAAAGATTTCATAAGCACTGTAAGCACCCTACACTGTTTTCTCTGTGAATGAGTGAAGCTACTGGGAGAGGATCGTTCTGGCTTTTAAATGACAGCAGAAAGAATTTTTCCGCAGTCCAGCAGCCTGGAATAGGGAATTGGCAGTAAGCAAGCCATTCTCTGGAGAGCAGCCGCATGGCTGCCCAGCTGTTCTGAGCACTTTCTGGTATCTGGCTGCAAAGACCACTGCAACTGAAGCTGCAAGTTCTGATACAGAAGACCTCGCTTCAGTCACAACTGTTGTAGACTGCTGGCATTGGGCCTTGACATGCAACGTTCTGAATAAGACAAGACTTGACGGATCTTAGACGCCTCTGGAACTAGTCTCACTCAAAGTGGGAGAAAAAGTACTCCCCCAGTAACCCAGCAAAAAGCCAGTAATGAGTTTGTATTGTGTAGCAGTTTCCACTGAGGTTAAACCTCTCAAGACAGACAGGGAGGTGAAATAACAGTATGTTCTAAGAGGAGGTGAAATATGCAGGGAAGCTCCTTAAGACAGGAAATGTGCAGCTCAAAATAGCTTCAGGAAGTTCCTGAAACTGACCAGATTCACTAGGATCGTTCTCTCCAAGAATATATAAGCAGTAAAGGCTTCCTAAAGTCACTCTCAGACAAGCCCAGCCACCTAGAAGAAGCAGAGACCGACTGAGCTGCCTGGAAGAGGCTCAGACCACTTGAGGCACCGGGAAGGGACACTCTAACCGGTTGAATTGCATGCAGGCTGTGCAGGATGTTCCAGGTTTCCCAGCTTTTGTGAGCTGCCGCCCATGTTAGTGTGGGCTTTGGTGATGCAGCTGTCTTTGAGTCGTTTCTACTCCTATAAACCTCTCACCTATATTCCTAGAAGTCACCCCAATAAAACTCATTGGTTCACCAAGTTAGACTTCAGTGGTATCCATGCTTTTGTCTGTTATAGGCTCCCCATCTAGGGTGAGTAGGCATTCAGTGTGTGTGTGTGTGTGTGTGTGTGTTTGTGTGTGTGTTTGTGTGTTTGTGTGTTTGTGTGTGTGTGTGTTTGTGTGTTTGTGTGTATGTGTGTGTGTTTGTGTGTGTGTGTGTGTGTGTGTGTGTGTGTGTGTTGCATCTTCTCAGAAAAGCCTGTCACACAACAGTGTGATTCGGGACTTATAATTGATTCTTATGCAGGGCCTGTGTGGTCCCTACACAGGGTTTCTGGTTGGTAGAACTGGAGTCTGTGCTGTGATTATCACAAATACAATCCTTTGTCTATAGGTCACACCCATACCACATGCCCCTCCTGGATACATAAACAGGTTGTCCCACGCACTTATTCAGTCGGCTTGTAGACACCAACTTGTGCTACCCATGGTGTCGCAACATTAGGCCCCCAAAAGAGTTTCTCCACCAAGTCTTTTCTTGCCTGTTTCAGTCTTCATCATGGGTAGAGCAGGCTGAGTTGGTAACATGGAGACAGCGGCAGCCACAGCGGTAGCAGTGTGCAAGGTGTGTGGAGAATGAAAAGAACAGCAGTATCAAGACCAACGTATGTACGAAGCCAGAAAAAGACCAGAAGCTCTTCCCCAACTGGGTTTCACACAACACATGGAGCATGCTAAGGAAGAACTTGCAGTATACACCTGTGGGAGAGATGGGTGTATGTGGATGGCCTATAAAGGTTCGTGCAATTCACAAGCCAGCACTTTGGGAAAACATGCTCATCCCTCAGCTCACTAGCCAACTCCTACTCTCCCGCATTCTTTCCCTTTCTTAACAAACTGCCTCTATTTCTGTTTCAACTCATGTGCCCTAGGATACAAGAGTCTATATACAGTCTCAAACTCACACTTGTGATAGCAGTGACAAGAAGGTGCAGGAAGAGTTCCAGAGAGTTCCTTGGGGCACAGACTACAATCAATGGTGAAAGTATTGGAGAAAGTTGTGATTAGCCCAAGAGGGCCTGTCACTGGAAGAGTTCCAGGGAGCTACAAATCCTTGGGGTCAAAGGTCTAGACACCTAAGTTCTAAGAAGTACAATACCACTCATTGTAAGTGCTAAAACTCAAGAAGTGTGATCCTAACTGTAGCTGAGAGCACACCAGTGCTGACTGTTGCTACTGTTAACTGCGCTAAGAGGATTAAGTTAGCTGCCAAGTGCCAAGCCCTGGGCAATCAAAGCCCACAGACATAAGCCGAGCACCTATATCCATAAGTCTTTGGCCTCTAGAGCCTCGATCTGTAATCCCCTAGTTCTCAGGGGTTGATACTGTAAGTCTGAGCGAGCCAGCCCAGCCCAGAAGCCTTTGGCACTCAAGGGCCTAAGCCAGACAACACTTGAAGAGCTAGTCCTTGAATGCTCATGATTTTTATCTGAGTAAAGCAAAAGGGACCCCAGCCAGCCACGTGCAAACAGAACGAAACAGGGAATCCATAGGTGGAGCCACACATAACAGACAAATGATTCTTGACAATAATGCCAAAGCAATTCAGTGGCAAAGGAGAATCTTTTCAATAAATGACTTTGGAGTGATTGAAATCAGTATGTAAAAGCAATTTGTTTTAATTGATTTCTCTCACTATATAAAAATATGGCAAAAGAATGAACCAAGAATACAATGATATAAATGTACTTAATACTATTGCACTATACAGTTAAAATGATTAAAATTAGTGAATTTTATATAATATCTATTTTATCATAATAAAAAATTTAGTAGACATTTCATGTGGGAGGAACATATTTGTGGCTGTTCTTATGGTTACATAATAGAGCAGAAAAAGTCAGTATTTACAGTTCTTCACAAATATTCTTGTTGTTTTTTTGTGTCTACATAGTTTATTCTTAGGACATATAGGATATTTCCCTTTTTTTAAAACCAGCATTAAATATTTAAATAGAGAAGTCTTTACAAATGCCATTTAAGAGTAAGACATGTAGTCTCAACCTCTTGTGGAATTATTCATTTAATGTCATCTATATTTATATCAAGATTTTGTATTACTAATAGATTAGAAAAAAATCAACATTTGTCAGTATAAAAGGATTTTGTTAGGTTCAGTGCTCCTAAAAAATGGACAAAATTTTTAAGAATTAAGGAACTGAATATATAACCTAAAATGAAAATTTTCTGGAGAAAACCTTTGTGATCTTGGATTATGCAAATTTTTTCATATTTTACACCAAAAGTATGGTCCATAGAATGACAAATTAACAAGTTTTGTTTCTTCAGAACTATAATCTGATCAGGTGTGGTGATGGGCATCTGTACTACCAGGTTGAGGTAAATAAACCATGAGTTCAAGAGCCAGCTTGGGATACATAGTGTCTTCTAAACTCACCTGAATGTCCTACTTAGGGTTTCTATTGTTATAATAAAACACTAGACCAAAAGCAAGTTAGGGAGCAAAGAGTTTATTTGGCTTACACTTCCATGTTATAGTCCATCATTGAAGGAACTCAAACAGGGCAAGAACCTTGAAGCAGGAGCTGGTGCAGAGGCTATGGAAATGTGCTGCTTACTGGTTTGCTCAGCCTGCTTTCTTATAGAACCCAGGACTACCAGTCCACGGATGGCACCACCCACAGTGGGCTGGGCCCTCCTACATCAATCACTAATTAAGAAAACGCACTACATCTAGATCTCATAGAGGAATTTCCTCAGTTGAGGTTCCCTCCTTTGTAGACGACTCTAGCTTGTGTCAAGTTGACATAAAACTAGCTATTGAACTAAAGAGAAAAAAAAAACACTAAAAACTTCAACATCAGACTTTGAACATTATAATGAATTAATGGATATAGCCATTAAAAATCAAATATCACTAATGTTATATATATGTGTGTATGTATGTATATATATTCAGGTATTATGCATATTCTGAAGAAAGTATTTAATACCACTTATAAAGTATTATTGCTAAAAGGAATTTAACTTAAATCTCTTCAAGTCCTTGGATCTAACTACCATTTTGGGGGAGGAAAAGTAGAGGGAAAACAGACATGCCCAAACCAGAGGGATGCAATTAGTAAAACCAAGACTGTAGTCAAATGACCTAGTTTCTTTAAGATTAAGGGGGAAATGAGATCAATTGAGCAGAACCTATGTATTAATAGGTATTTACAGGGGCGGGTGGAGGATTAACCAAAATGAAGAATGCATGAAAGAGCCATATGGAAGCCTGTTTTCTAAGCTAATTTTAAAACATACTTTTTTGGAAAAAGAGTTTGAAGGGAGGTACTTGCATGGTTGGATAACAGCTCTCAGAAGCCATAGGTTATTAAACAAAATCCCCAGTGTCAGATGTGGGCACCTCCTTTTGAATTGCTGGTCAAAGAAGACTCAGAAGCCCCCCCCCCCCGCCCCGAAAAAAAAAACAATACAGGGTATTGTCATTGCTCCTGGTTGCCCACCAGAACTAGATGACAGGACACTGAGTAAGCAAAAAGAAAATAAAATCCAGATGACTGGAAGCAGTGATGTGACACACTGTCTTCTGGACGTGTCACGGCTGGGCACACCATGAAGTCACAACAGCAGTGGCTACCTGCACAAGACCGTCCCAAGATCGTCCCAAGACCGTCCCATCATGGATGAGGGAGGGGCTCGTGAGGACCCAGCCCTCCCTGAGAAGCCCCAAGCAGTTAATGGAATGGAAGAACTGTATTCCTCCATGGTTTAGCCATCAATAACTTGCCTTTGCCTGAAGAAATAATTTGCCACCCATGCTCATGCAGACAACCCTAATGAAATGCCACACATGCACCAAAGCATGAGAAGAGGAGAGGGACACATGGGTAGAAAGAAAGGGTCTGATGGAAGAGGGACAGAAATAAGAGAGGATAACGGGGGATGGAATATGATCAAAGTACATTAAACATATGTATACATGTACATACATGACTGTGAAAGAATAAATAAGTCAATTAACATTGGACATTTAATATTAAGAAATTATTATAAGCCAAGCATGGTGTTATACTCCTGGAATCCTAGTACTTGGGAGGTGGAAACTGGAAAATCAGACATTCGAAGGCATCCTTGGCTATATAGTAAATCCAAATCCACCCTGGGCCACATGAGAGCCTGTCTCAAAAAAGAGAGAGACTGAAACCTCCCAGGTTTAACCATGGCAGCTTAGTCACTTTAAGTATGTTTCCCAGCCAGGCAGAGTGATAAATGCTTTTAAACTCGGTACTTGGAAGGCACAGGCAGGCAGATATCTATGTGTGCAAGGCCAGCCTGTTCTACATAGTGAGTTCCAGGCCACTCAAGGCTATATAGTGAGACCTCATTTTTTTAAAAAAATGTATGATTTCTGATCTACACTGAAATATTTGCTGTTATAGCTGATAGTTAGGATTTGCCTTAAATTACTTGAGTGGGAGTATAGAAGACAAAGGATTTGATGAAAAGATTGAGCATTAAAGTTAGGAGACAGGCATGTAAAGGTATGTTATCCTGTTAAGAACTGTAGCACGTTTGTCCCAGCAACAGAAAGGCTGATGCAGGAGGATCATGAGTTCAAGGCCAGCCTGGGCTACATAGCAAGACCCAATTTCAAAAGAAAAAAAGCAGTCTTATTTCTGTCTTAGAAACACATCGCTGTGGTGACTCCCTGCAGTCAGGGAAAAATGACCAGAGTGAGGTAAGAATGAAACTCGACTCAGCCCAATTTTACTGTAACTGGTGCAGGACCAGGACTCCTAGAGTCTGGCCTAGATCATTTTACTTTGACCATATTTAAGCACAGAACAATTTTGGGGGAAAGTATTCAGATAACAATTAACTCAGCCCTCTGAGTACAACAAAGCTTAAGACATGTATACATTGAAGCTCTTTGCAAAGTCCATACAGCTCTATCTAGATGGATTCTTGTTGACTTAGAAACAATGCTCAAAGATCTGGGGAGATTGACCGAGATAAACTTACTGCCTGTGGTGTCAGAATTGGCCTGGCCCTAAAATAACATAAAAGTCAATTGGGCTGTTGTAAGGCACAAATGATATCTCTCATAAGGATGGGTTTTATGGCCTAAATGCTCAAGATTTAGAGGAAAGGGTCTGAGATAAGTAAATTCTGGGAGATAGGGACAGTGCTTGTCCTATTAGACAGTGAAAGATCTCCAGGTTGTTAAATTCCACCATCCCTGGCGATCCAGGAAGAGCAGCTAAGCACTTCATTCCACTGAAGAGGTGAGCCGTGTGCTGTAACTTTCCTGGCTTCTCAGGTGCTCATCTGTGTGCACAAGGCCTTTTTGCCCTCTACACATTACTATGATTACAAAGACGAATTCTAAGTATCATTCTTATATAAAGCATGTTATTTGTATTAAATACTACTGAGTTGCCCATTCAACCATAGAAAATACATTTCCATCTGCCTGACTACTACTACATCTCAAAGAAATTTTGAAAATGATATTTGATTCAGGATTTTTGCATTTCAGGATCTACATACCCTCCCATTGAAACAAATGCTTCTAAACATTTTGAAATGTAATTACTACTTGTGAAAGATTTCAGTTAAAAGCAAAAGAGCTTTTATGTGAAGAGGCTGAGTAAGGATTGGTGGGAAAGATCCATAGAAGTTAAAGCAACCCTGTGGATGGGATCCATAAAAGCCCTTCTGTGGAAGGTGTGTGTGTGACTGTCTCTGACAAGGATCAGTTCTGGACTATGAACTATAAACAGAGGTTGAAGAATCTAGAAACATAGAATACCGCTAGTCACATGGCACATGAAGAAACTGAACCACCAAGAAATAAAGTCACCAGCCCACAGGAACACAGAAATATGGTGACGATAAAAAGGGCAGTTTTCAACTCATTAACCCTTGGCCTCTAACTATCTGATAGTACAGAATATTCACATGCCCAGTGGATTTACTCACTGTTCCTTTGAGTCAGGGTCTCCCTATGAAACCCTGGCTGCTGGCCTGGAACTCCCTATGTAGATTAAGCTATTCTCAAAGTTGTGGAGATCCTCCTGCCTCTGCCTCTAGAGTGCTGTGATATGACATGAGCTGTGATGTCTAGCTACACAGCAGATTTTTAAATATATATATATTTAAATATATATATAAATATATACTATATATATATAGTATTTGAAAAGAAAATGTAATTATATCATTTCCCCCTCCCTTTCAGCCCTCCAAACTTCCCTATGTACCCCCCGCCTTGCTCTCTCTCAAATTCATGGCCTCTATTTCTTTAATTGTTGTTGTTGGTGGTGGTGGTGGTGGTGTGTGTGGGTGTGTGTTCTTAAATATATAAATACAACCTGCTCTGTCTGTATAACATTACTTGTATGTTTAAGATCTCAGGGCTGACTACTTGGTATTGGATAACCAGTTTGGTACCCTTCCCTGGGAGGAAAGACTACTTCTGCCTCTCCCATCACTCCTTAGTTGCCTGTAGCTCTTTGGCTAGAGTGGAGGCTCTGGGAAATTTCCCCCTTCCATTTTAGCATGTCTATTTGTGACATCCTTGTTCAGGCGGCTGTGATGAGGGGTCTTCATTGGGTGTGGCTTCTCTGACCCTTCTAGGAGACACAATCTCACATCAAACTTCCTGTTCCTCTGTCTCTCTGCCCCCCCCCCTTCTATGATCCCCACTTAGGTTCAGGAGTTGTGATGTAGATGGACGAGCTGGGGCTGGGTACCACATGATCCCTTGTTCTCTGCATCCTGATCAGTTGTGGTTTTCTGTAGTGGTCTCTGTCTATTGCAAGAAGACATTTCTTTGTTGAGGGGTGAGATCTACACTTATCTGTAAGTATAAGGATAAATATTTATAACGTAAGTTACGAATTATACTGGTGTGATGAAGTTCCCGATCCTTAGTAAAAGACCCTAGACTCAATCCAATTATAATTAAATGATGCATTGATTGCAAGCAGGACAACAATCTCTGAGATTGTCATGAAAAAGAGGAGCAAAGGAAGGGTTTTATTTATTTATTTATTTTAGTTTTTTTTTCAAGACAGGTTTTCTCTGTGTAGCCCTGGCTGTCCTGGAACTCAACTCTGTAGACCAGGCTGGCCTTGAACTCGGAGATTTGCATGCCTCTGCCTCCCAAGTGCTAAGACTAAAAGTATGTGCTACTACACCCAGCAAGGGAAGGATTTTTAAAGGTAAAATCCACAAGAAGACCTTGAATATCTATACAAGCAAGCCAAGAATCAGTTTGCTCTGCCAAGATTAGGTAGTCAAGGTGATCTGAATGTCTGCATAAGCAGGTTACAGAAGCCAAAAGCAGTTTGTCATAACATAACAAATAGATGGTCATGGTTGTACATTTCTGGGGGAGAGGTCACTGAGTCCTCAGGTTACTGGGAACTTATCCTCCAGGGACTAGAGTCAGAGACAAATGGCTAGTGAGTATCAAGATGGATGCCTAACATAAAATGGAGAAGGTGTTTTTTGGGCCATCACACTGGTTTAGTATAGAGATGGCTGTAGATTCTTCTCAAAGACTTCCAGTACCAGGCATGGATTCTCTCTTGTTGAGATGGTTGTAAGTTCAACTAGAGCAGATCTTAAGTCCAATTAAAGAGCTGCTGGTTACTGCCAAGGTATGCATGCCACTACTACACTCTCAGGGATATTAGTGTGTTGTTATTGTTGTTGTTGTTTTGAGAGAGAGAGAAAAAAGAACCATCTTAATAGAGTCTGAAATAGGAAACCAAAGAGGAAGGCTGGACCCAAAAACCTACAGTATCCTACGGGTGCATACCTGGTCTTCAGACTAAGTGCACGCCTCAGGTATTAACAGAGGTCGGCTGTCCAGCCCAATGATCGTAGAACTGACACATCCATGCTTCTGACTTGATTGTGAGTTCATCAATCACCTTCCGTAACTAGACCTACAAGGAGAGAGTGCCGTGACCACCAGCGTGGCAGCATGCCAGGTCCCTGGAGGTGGACGAGGTTTCCCACTGTAAACTAGGGTATTAGCATTCTCATGTATCCTTCCAGCTCATTGCAGTTTAATTTCAATGGCTCCATCCCAAAGAAACCACTTGGCTCAAAACTCATCAACAAAGCAGAGGAATGCTGACGCCTGGTCCTCCCCACCAACTGTGCCTCCCATTCTCACCCTGCTGGCCAGATGCAGAGGCAGGGAGACAATTCTGAGAGTCAGGTCTGTGATGACCACAACCCCCAACCTTCTAACAAAAGAACATGAGTGCCACTATTTCTCCTCTAAGCTGATCTCTTCTCAGTGTTCTCCCTCCGAGATGAAAGCATTACCCACTAAAGCTTTTTGACTATAGCATTGTGGAGGATATAAATTAAATCTGTCTTGCTAACTTAAATATTACATCTGAGCCATGGTAGCACACATCTTAATCCTAGCACTTGAGCGTTCAAGGTCAGCCTGACCCTACCTTGTTCCAGTCCAAACAAGGCTACACAGTGAGACCTTGTGTCAAAAATATAAATCAAAAATCACATGTTTTGAAGCTGTTGAGATAGCTCAGTCAGTACCTATAGCTCTTCAGAACCTATGTTTTAAAAAAAAAAATCAGGTGTAGTGGTATACTCTGGAAGTCCCAATACCGGGAAGACAGAGATGGAAGGATCCCTGGAGCTCACTAGCTAGCCAGCCCAGCCCACTTGGCAAGTTCCAGGGGAGAGACTTTTTAAATGAATGATGCACTGGGAATGATACTTGATGTTGTCCTCTAACCTCCATGTGCATGGACGCACATGTGCATGGGTACCAGGACATGTGTACCCACACACAGAGTTACACGTTTTCTGAATAGTAGGAAGTACTAGGTATCCATCCATACCATAGTAATCAAAGTATCTGAGGTGTGCCTGGAAGATGAGCTGCTATATAGATCTCCAATAAAGAAGAGAGGGATTGTTTGGGCTGAAGCAGTCTGGGAAAGCTCCCTGTAGACAAGGGTATTTAAGCCAGTGCTTGGAGAAGAGAGGGTTTTTTTTTTTTTCTTTTCTGTGAGTGATTTGAATGTGGGAATCAGCATGTGTAACCTGCTGAAATCTCTGTGATGCTATGTGGGGCTAACAGGAGGATTCCATAGCTTTGAGAGCGTTTTATTTTGTATAAAGCTAATCTGAATTCAGTGAATTTGGGATTTCATTTTGTCTCTGTGTGGAAACTGGGTTTGTGGATGTCTCCCTGTGGGTATATTTTTTCTGCATCACATGAGCAGAAACTGTGGAGATGGGTCTTCTGAACCTGACCATATGTGTTTCTAGGTATAGACATCTGTGTGGGAGCATTTCTCCACAGAATTTTTGGTCTTTGTGGGTGTGTGCACATGCAGTCCTAAGAGGATGAGAAGAAAAGAGAAAGGGGAATAGAGGCATGTAGAAAGGAAGAAAGGAGTGAGGTTTGTTGAGGGAGGCCCTGCTCAGAAGCCTTGGGGCTTCACACATTACACTTCATGTAATCAATAACCGAAAAAGAGTCTACCACAGTGACATGTGCTTGAAACCCAAGAGCTGGGGAGGTGGAGATGGGCGGATTCCTGCGACTCGCTGGCCAGCCATCCTAACCCAGTTGGCAAGTTCTAGGCCAGTGAGAGATGTGGTCTCAAGTAAAAAAAAAAAAAAATTTTTTTAATTAAAATTTAAAAAATGTGGAGAGCACCCGAGTGAGGAACCTGCTTGTCCTCTGTCTGTCACACATATGAACATACATGTGCACCCACACCATGAACATGAGCCTGTAGATGTAACCATCTTGTTAAATAAGAAACACAGAGCCAATTGCAAAGTTAAAAAGCCCAAGAGGTCAGAGCAAAAGCTAAGAGCTAAAATCCTTACCCTTCACTGCCGCTGCTGTCCTCCTCAGCAAGAGACCTACATCCTGTGTGTTTGTCCTTTTTATTGACTTTCTATTCTGCCTTCTCACTGGTTGTAAACCCAACCACATGACCTCCTCGTGCTGTGGGATGTATGGCAAATGTGTTGCTAATTAATCAATAAAACACTGATTGGCCGTTGGCTAGACAGGAAGTATAGGCGGGGCAAGGAGGAGAATAAAGCTGGGAAGTGGAAGGCTGAGTCAGAGAGACACTGCCAGCCGCCACGATGAGAAACAGCATGTGAAGATGCCGGTAAACCACGAGCCATAAGCCATGTGGCAAGGTATAGATTAAAGGAAATGGATTAATTTAAGCTATAAGAACAGTTAGCAAGAAGCCTGCCACGGCCATACAGTTTGAAAGCAACATAAGTCTCTGTGTTTACTTGGTTGGGTCTGAGAGGCTGTGGGACTGGCAGGTGATAGAGATTTGCCCTGACTGTGGGCCAGGCAGGAAAACTTAAGCTACATCCTCGTCACTGCCTGTCTGTACAGACCTCCAGGTCTTCTATGGTTGGTATTGAGATTAAAGGCGTGTGTCTCCATGCTGGCTATATCCTTGAACACACAGAGATCCGCCTAGCTCTGCCTCCCAAGTGCTGGGATTAAAGGCATGCACCACCACCGCCCAGCTTCTGCTATGGCTTGTTATTGGCTCTGACCCCCGGCAACTTTATTTATTAACATACAAATAAAATCACATTTCAGTACAAATAAAATATCACCATTTGAGCCCACAGTGTTCTCACCAAATAAGTACATACTTAACTTTCATTAGCTAGTCTTCAGTTCTCACTTGTTTTAAAACATGTTTACATAATAAATCTATCGTCAATCCAAATAAATAAATATGTCTGAAGTCTAAAGGAAAAGAAATAGTTATCAGACAGTTCATGGTTCTTCCTGTGAACACTAAGCACTCCGTTGCATAGTGGTCTCTGTACTACAGCTATGTGCTGACAAGAAACAGGTTTAGTTCAAAGCCAGTGTAAGAAGTTTGGGCACAATTCTGGGTCTCTAAAATTTAGCTTACCTTACAAAGACACCAACACACAAGATTTTGCTTTTAAAAGATAAGTGAATAAGCCGGGCGGTGGTGGCGCACGCCTTTAATCCCAGCACTCAGGGAGGCAGAGCCAGGTGGATCTCTGTGAGTTCCAGGCCAGCCTGGGCTACCAAGTGAGTTCCAGGAAAAGGCGCAAAGCTACACAGAAAAACCCTGTCTCGAAAAACAAACAAACAAACAAAAAAAAAAAAAAAAAAAAAAGATAAGTGAATAATTTCCCATGACCCAAAGTCCCTAATTTTTTCTAACCTAGTTTTCTGAGTTAGGTAAATTATCCCTTCTACCAAAACTTCCTCTAAATTTAAAAATGTATGCATATGTATGTCTAAATGCATTGATAATCATGGGTGCCTTTTTGAGGGGGAATAATTTTATGAAATTGCTATAATTGTAAAAGTCATAAGCATGTGTTTTAAAATAATTGTGACTTTCATACTGGGTTACAGGTCACCGGTAGAATGCTTGCCTAGCATGCACAAGACTCTGGGTTTGCTCCACAGCAGTGCAAGAAAACTAAACCAAAACCAGCCTATCATTTTCAGATCCTTAACTAACCTTAAGAGTTTAAATAAATTATAGATAAGTTTTGGATACATGAAATCTTCCAAGAAACACCAAAACACTGCTCACTAAATATAGTTTTGATTTACACCTTTTTTTCTTAGAATAGCTATCTATACATGTGTAAATGTATTAGAGGATTATCTGCTATCTCAAATTTGTTGGCATGGTACGTAGAGGATGCTCATGAAACAAACTAGCTAAATAGCTTGTGGTTTTCTGTCTTCTCATTTCCCATTGTACTCTCTAGAAAAAAAGAAAAGTTGCTTATTTTAGTTAAAGATGATCATATAATTGATTGACTATATAAGATGATACATATAATATACCATAGAGAAAAATGGAATTAAAATGATAGTTGCTATGATTTACCACCTTCTCCCATGCAAAAATATCCTTTCATGCTGCAGTTTAATCCACATTGTGAGATATTAAGAGCAAAGAATCAAAGGACTTGAAGTTAAGAATAATAAAAATTTTCAGTTTGAAAAACATGAGCTCCTGGGTAAAGTGAGGTGTGTCTCCAATGCTGTCCCTGTGTGATTAAGTGGAGGAGAGTGTAGTGAAATATTAACAGGGCCATGCACCTGGCATTTACCGTGGAGCGATGGTCACTTAGGCCTTGAAATTATCTATTGTAAATATCAGTGCTTGTTTTCTGAAATTTATGGGGTTGCTCTTTCTTGGGGATTTCAAAACCTTAGCATAACCCTGTCATAAGAGGTTCCTGGCAAACCTGGAATTCTTATAATGACTGTGTTTGCTTAGGTAATGGTTCCTTAAGACAACTCGTAGCTCAGATAAAAGATTTTGGTATTCAGGAATTGACTTGCTAAAAGGCCTTTTGTGTATCAATAAAAAGAGCTTCTGCAGAGCTCCTAGTCTGTCAGTCCATCGAGACTGATTCCTCCTGCTGCTTTTGCTGAGCCTAAATTCATTCCATGGTGTCTCTCTTTCATTGTCTGCCTGCATAACTCAGAACACCGATAGGAGAGAAGGTCAGAATACGAAAAAGTGGGCTTGGTCCTGTTGTTGTTGTTTGTTTTTAGTCTTTTGGGGGGCCCACCATCCAGCTCCCAAATAAATCAAACACAGAGGCTTATTCTTAATTATAAATGTCCAACCTTAGCTTGGCTTGTTTCTTGCCAACTTTCCTTAACTTAAATTATTCCTTCTACCTTTTGCCTCTGGGCTTTTTCCTTTTCTTACTTCTGTAATCTCACTTTCACTCTTACTCCATGGCTGGCTGTGTAGCTGGGTGGCTGGGTGGCTGGATGGCTGGATGGCTGGATGGCTGGGTGGCTGGGTGGCTGGCCCCTAGCCTCCTCTCCTTGCTCTCTTGCTCTTCCTTTTTCTCTCTCAGATTTCTCCTTCTATATCTGCTCTCTGCCTGCCAGCCCCACCTATCCTTTCTCCTGCCTCCTATTGGCTGCTCAGTTCTTTATTAGACCATCAGGTGGTTTAGACAGGCACAGTAAAACAGCTTCACAGAGTTAAACAAATTCAACATAAACAAAAGTAACACACCTTAAAATAATATTCTACAACATTGTCCCAAAGAGTGAAATAGAAGAAGAACATGGAAATCCACAAAAGTGAAAAGATCCTGGAAAAGAGCCGGGGAGGGAGGAGAGAATGTACAACACAGAAATCAGGCTTCACACAGCCTCAAACAGTTCAGTCCCCTGGCAAGGGGGTGAAACAGAGGCCACATCCCCAGGTAACAGGAAAGTTAGGCAGTCCTACCCACAGGACAAGCCCACAGCCTTTCAAACTGCAAATGCACTTAGGGTTTGCTGTCACAGTGATTCTTCCCATAGTTAAGACAGCAGTGACAAATTCCAATGTGCCACATTGTTTGACTTAGAAGGAAGCAACTGAGCACCATCTTAAAAATCTATTGTTGGGCTGGGCATGGTGGTGGATGCCTTTAATCCTAGCACTGGGGAGGAAGTGTCAGGTGGCTCTCTGTGAGTTCAAGACCAGTCTGGTCAACATAGTGAGTTCCAGGACAGCTAGAGCTATATAATAAAAACAGTCTGTCTCAAAAGACCAAAACCAAAATCTATTGTTAAAAACCAAACTACTCTGGGAGCCTGAGATCAGGGAACATCCACAGAGAGGGGGCCTCGGTTTGGCCTGCCCTAGCCTCTGGGTGAGAGATGGCTCAAAGAAGCAGTTGTGGGGAGAAGGCAGTTTGATCCCCAGATAGCTAACCCAACCCAAAAGCTAAGCCAGCACCAGACAGGATACTTAGAGGAATGTTAAATACAGAAAAAGAAGAGCACAGGAAAAAATATTGATTTTTATAGGGGAGAATAGATGAGCAAAGGAGAGCTCAGAGGGACCACATCATCTCTAACGGTAATCAATTAAAACCTGGGTACCAACAGGGGAGAGAGAAAAGAATAAACAATGATCCAACCAGAAAAACAACTAAAAAAATGAACAGTAATTAGTAAAAATCCCCCAATAATAACATCAAATCATAAATTAAGAAATATAGACTGGCTGGCCGGATTGATAAACCAGATCCGTGTGCTCAAGAAACACACCTCACAAGCAAAGATGCCAGCAGAGTGAGAGTGAAAGGAGAGGAAAATGCTCTAACAAGTGAACAGAAACAGAAAGCAGGCTGGTAGAGTAACCAAAGCTGGTCAGAAAGGATACAGGTCAGCAGGTGGGGATGGAGAGACGGCTTGGTGGGCTGCTCTTCCAGAGGACCCAGGTTCGATTCCCAGTGCCCATATGAAAGCCAATAACCATCTGTGACTCCAGGGGGTCCAGTGACCTCTTCTGGCTTCTTCTGTCATGCAAGTGGTTCACAGACATAAATGTATAAGCAGGCAAAACACCAACACACATGAAATAAAATTTAAAAAATTCTTTAAGGAGGGGCTGGAGAGATGGTTCAGCAGTTAAGAGCACCGGCTGCTCTTCCAGAGGACCCGGGTTCAATTCCCAGCACCCACATGGTGGCTCACAACCATCTGTAGTGGAGTCTGATGCCCTCTTCTAGTATAAAGGCACACATGCAGATAGAGCCCTCATGCACATAAAATAAATAAATAAATCTTTGAGAAAATCAGGATTAAAAAGGACACCACACAGTAATAAAGGGAACAATTCACAAGAAGACTTAACAATTATAAATATATGTGCACCAACTGTTGGCATATAAAAACAGGGGGAGGGACTATTTGGGGTACTAGGGAGAGCAACAAGAAGGATTTAAAGGGAGGTGGGGGCCATGAGGTGACAGATAACACAATATAATGATATATTATCCGAACACATTCAAGAATGGAGTTGTGCGAGGGGAATTCTGAGTGCTTGTGAGAAAACTCCAAGGAATCCAGACAGGAGTCCTGTAATCTCCGCTTCTCCATAACACAGGTTGTTCTTGGAATGTGCGTCCACGCCCCTCCCGGGTGCATCCCATAGGAGTGGGTTCACTTTAGATTATTCGTTACAACTGGCTGTTCTTATTCACGTGCTTCCATGGAAACACATGCTTTTGCCACCTGCGGCTTGTCCTTGTGATTGGACGCTTTACTCAGGTGACTCTTTTTAACCCCCAGCATACAAACTGTCTGGTGCTCTGAATAAACTTGGCTACTGCATAAGACTTCAGACCGCCTCATTTTTAGGCCCTGCCCTGCCAGGTTCACGCTGCCAACTAAAGCAGTAAATAATATATATGTATGAGAAAAAGGGAAATATCTAAAATTATCACTACTACCACAGAGACCTTTGGAAGAGTGTCAGAAGAGCTGAGTTAATGTCAGAGGACCATAGGGACAAAACTAGACAGGCACAGAAACTGTATTTGAAGAAATGATGGCTGAAAATTTAGTGCAAGTTATAGATTTTCAGATTCAAAAAGCTTGGCGGTTCTCAGCCAATGAAAGAAGTCCGTGCCCATTGATGTAAGAGTGTCGTCCCAGCATCCCAGGAGCGGCTGAGGCAAAATGATCACAGTTCCAAAGCCTGCCTGGCCTGCAAACAGTAAAGGCCAGCTTGGGCAACCTACAAGGCCCTGTCTCAAAATACCATTTTTTTAAGGGAAGGGCGTGCGAGGGATATAGCCCAATGACTTACCTTGTATGATAAGGCCCAGGTTCAATCCCTAGGACCACAAGGCGTAAGGGATGATGGAGGGAGGAAAATGCAGGAAAACCATGTCTTAATCATTGGGGGGGGAGGGGAGTGATAGATTTATTTTCCTAACCTGAAAAACTCAATTCTTGTGATAGAGAAATATGTCTTATAATTCACTCTTAAAGAATACTGTAAAAGGGCCAGAGCTATGGCTGCTCTTCCAGAGGACCCTGGTTTGGCTCCCAGCACCCACATGGCAGTTCACAGCCATCTGTAACTCCAGTTTCAGGAGATCCGCTGGCCTCTTCAGAAACTAGGCATGCATGTGGTACACAGACGTACACGCAAGGAAAACATTCAAACACATAAAACAAAAACTAAAAGAAAAAAAGAATTCTGTAAAAGTCTCCCCATAATTCTATCATCTTCATTATCTAGGAAATGTTAGGAATATTAATGGAATCCTAAAACTAAACTTTGCGTAGTTTAGATTTCAGAAATGCTTGGATTTTAGGGCCTAATGCAGTGGCCAGCGAGTTTTTCTGTGAGGAACCAGATAATAAATAATGTAGGCTTTGTGGATAGTTCTCTAAGAAGGGGCCAGACCGTAAATTATTTAGGCTTTGCAAATCCCATGCTGGGAAACCCTCCTCCAGTCTCCTTCCCAGGCACTGCAGGCAAGGTGAGTAAGGAGCTGTCCCTGAGCTCTCAGGAGCTGCCCTCGCCTGCTCCTGTGTTTGGGGACCCAGGCTTTCTTCTCAGTTTCTCTGGAGCAAACCTTTAAATGCTGCCACTTTGGGGAGAGGGGATATTGCAAGTGTGTGAGGCGTGGGAGAGGAGATTTTGGGGTCTGTCTTCATATGTTCAACATACCACCCTTCACACAGACACTCGCTTTCTGAGATAGCTGATGCACGAATCCTGGGCCCTTCCAGAGTTTGTCTTTTTCTTTACCCAACTCCATGGCGTTTAGCCGTCCCTTTCTCTGGGCTCCCAAGCCAGGCACCACCAGTCCATCTGGTTTTCAGCTCTCAAATTTTGACAGTCTTTATCAGCTTTCATCCCACTCTTTATCCATCTGCTCCATTTTCTTCCTTTATTTTTCCTAGATTATGAGTTTATTCCTTCTAGTACCCCCTGTGTGTGTGTCTGTGTCTGTGTGTGTATCTATGTGTCTCTATGTGTGTGTCTGTGTATCTGTGTGTGTGTGGGTGTGGGTGTCTCTATGTGTGTGTGTCTCAGCGTGGGGGTGGGGTGTTGGGTGTCTGTGTGTCTCTATGTGTATGTGTGTGTCTATCTGTGTGGGGGGGGTGTTGGGTGTTTGTGTGTCTCTATTTGTGTGTGTCTCTGTCCGTGTGTCTGTGTATCTGTGTGTGGGGGTGGGTGGGTGTCTGTGTGTCTCTATGTGTGTATGTCTCTGTGTCTGTGCATGTGTCTCTATATGTGTATGTCTCTCTCTCTCTCTCTCTCTCTCTCTCTCTCTCTCTCTCTCTCTCTCTGTGTGTGTGTGTGTCTGTGTGTGTGTGTATGTGTGTGTGTCTATGTCTGTGTGTATGTGTGTGTGTCTATGTCTGCGTGTATGTGTTTGTATGTTGATAGTGGGGAAGGATTAGATGTAAATGAATATGATTAAAATTTGACTACAAACCCGAGTCTCCCTAGGATGTAGATAAGCACCACTCTGTTAGCAGGAAATAGTGAGGCCTTTGGGCACAGTCCGGGCTCTCCTTTCCTCTCAGGTGAGTTTTCTTCTCTTGCACCTGGAATTTTTCCTTCTGCTCCCACCCCCAGGACGAGCCTCTGATTTCCACCTTTGTCCCTGAGTCTTGCTCTTCACATCTGCCCTGGAGTTTTTGGTTTTATGGCCGAAAGGCAGTTCGAAAGTTCAGTTCACATGTTGGGAAATCTCTTTCTTAAATTTATTATTTTATGTGCATACATGTTTTGCCTTCAAATATTTCTGTGCACCATGTGCATGCGGGGTGCCCCTGGAAGTCAGAAGAGTGTTGGGTCCCCTGGGACTGGAGTTACGGACGGTTGTGAGCCACCATGTGAGTGCTGTGAACGGAACCCCCGTCCTCTGCAACAGCGCTGCTCCTAACCACTGAGCCGTCTCTCAGCCCCAGGAGTCTCGTTTTTTGCAATTCCAGCTGAGCTTACTATGTGATGCTTGTTTTATTGCAATATTCTCTCTCACCTAACACCTTTCCAGCTTTGTCCCGGTGACTCTGGAGTTTCTGGCCTTTTGGAATCATGTTTATTTGTTACTACCTGTGTTTTATTGAAAACACCAGCAGAAGTGATCGGTAATGTCTGCAGCATTTCGGTGCTGTGCCTTCCCAAGTCTTCAGGTCTTCCGAGAATATGGATTGTCAAAGGTCCATGATGGAACCTTTATTTCCACCACTGAGTGAAATTAAAAATGTCCTGTTCTGAGCAACAACCCAAACAAAGACTAGGCAAAACCGAAAACAACCACATAAAGATGGGAAGAGAGAACCAGTTCCACAGAAGTTGTCCTCTTACTTCCACACGTGGCACACCCACCCACACATACCACACAACAAAATAAATACATTGTTTTTTCAAGACAGGCTTTCTCTGTGTAGCCTTGGTTGTCCTGGAACTCCCTCTTCAGACCAGGCTGGCCTCAAACTCCCAGAGATCCACCTGCCTCTCCCTCCCGAGTGCTGGGATTAAAGGCGTACGTCACTATCACCTGGCTAAAGCATATTTTTTAAAAAAGAAGCAACCAAACAAAAAGATAAGCGAATAGGAGGAGACCTGAGCTGTCCTTCTGCTGACTCCAGGGGCGTGGCCTCATCCTGCTCATTCCTACTTCATCCCTGTCAATGGCATCTGTCCTTCACCCCCCTTGGGGATGTAAAATGCCACCACCAGAACTCTGGGGCAACAACTTGCCTTCTGCCAGCGTCCAGTGGCACAGACACCTGCTGATCTTGCCATCCTCTCAGTACCCTGGGGCCACCCAGGAACCTGTGAGGCTCTGCATTCCAGCTGTGCATCACTGGGAACCCAGGTGATGTGGGAGTCCTAACTACGCCCACACCTTTGTACGTCAGGAAGCTTCTGCCAGGCTGGCACTTTGCCAGTGGGTCCCCTGTCTTAAAGTTTCTTTGCCTTCTTTCTTCATACTCCTACCTTAGTGGCACAGCTTGTGAAGATGCCGGTAAGCCACGAGCCGTGTGGCAAAGTATAGATTAATGGAAATGGATTAATTTGAGCTGTAGTTAGCAAGAAGCCTGCCACGGCCATACAGTTTGAAAGCAACATAAGTCTCTGTGTTTACTTGGTCGGGTCTGAGAGGCTGTGGGACTGGCAGGTGAAAGAGATTTGCCCTGACTGTGGGCCAGGCAGGAAAACTCTAGCTACAGAGAATCTCAGTTCTAATCTGGATAACTTCATTCCCTGCATAGCTTGTCTGTAACATTACAAACCCAGTATCCCTGCATTTCTATGTTGTAAGAATAAAGAGTGCCATTACCGAACATCACCTCATATGTATAATTACCGTTTCCATGTAAAATGAGTGAGAAAAAAATGTTGGTTGTCTCCCTAAAATCTCAGAGGCTTAGCCAAGCCTGGAGTTGAAGTCTCCTGCATCAGGAAGGGGCCACCTGCTTGCAGAGGCTTCTCAGTGAGGGTGTATACCAGGGGTTTCTTGTCAGAGGCTGACCCAGCCAACTTGTCCTCTGCTAGAATAGAAGGAACCTGGTGGCTGACACACCACTGGGGGTTGTCACTCAAGATGTTTAATGGCTCTTGTTCAAAGGGCAGGCACAAGACTTTCCTTATTAAAAGTCATACCCTGAATCCTACAGGCCTAGTGACCAAAATAAAGAGTGCTGGGGGTCTTGTGGCTAGTTCCTACCCAGAGCAAATCAGAAGATATGTCAGAAAAGATATTAAAAAAAAATAAAAGAGCCCGGATGCGGGTCCATGAAAATCAGGAACAGTTTACTCATGGTATTTATGAAGATTCAGAGTCATATATTACTGTCATTTTTGCAGATCTGACCATCAGGAACTGATCATTTAAGCTGTACAGAAAAACTAATGAAGTTTTGAGGCAGTGAAGGGACACAGAGAACTGATGTAGAAGGCCTTTTTGACATATTTTTCAAGCTAGTAATTCTAATGTTAACGATTTTAAAAATGGCTCTAAATGTACTTTAGTGTCAAAGGTGAGATTAAATTGAGAGACTGGATTCCAACTGGAAACATATCTAGGTGAGAACCCAGCCAGGAAGAGCTGACAGAAGCCGAAAGAGAGCACGAAACTGAGACATCAAACTCAAGGCTGGCATGTCTTTAGGATAGCATTGGAGAGACTCGAACCCCCATCCAATCCCATAGGTCAATACTCAAGGGAAACAATGTAAGCTTTTCTGCTGTCACATACAGGCAGCCAAGTCCCTAGGAAGTGCCTGAGGTCAGAAGACGACAGTGGAACCCTCCAGTGCTCCTCTCTGCCTCTGGAACCTTCTCTCTGATCTTCAGGCACCTGGCATGTCTCAAGGGTTGAGTCCAGCTTCAGTCTCCACATCTGTACCCACTTGGTTCTGTGTGGCCACTATCCCTCCCACCCCTCTCTATCTCAAGGCTCCAAACCAAACCCTGGCCTAAGGAAGTTCGGGGTGGGTTTATGTGATCCTGTCTCCTATTGTGCTCATCCTTCAGAGATGTCTGTTGTCCAAGCCATTCCCAACCAGGAAATGAACCCAAATTTCCCCACACTAAAGCAGCAAGAGCTCCATAGATGTTAGAAGTTCAAACATGGAGAATGGGTCGGGCTTTGATTTCTTCCAACCCTGAGGATCTGTAAAGGACAAATGGGCAGACTTCCAGTAGCTGTAGTTTTCTGCGATAACAGGAAAATGATTATCCTAATTCTTTAGCTAATCTTATCCTTTTTTTCTGTATCCTAACCTAACCACTGTTTAATTTCACATAGACCAGAGACTTGGCACACAGGCACAAAAAGATGCTTGATAAGTAAGTGCCAAATAAACTAAACAAACAATTTAAAAGATCAATAATAGCAATGAAATTCTGGGTGATTTTTCTAGGTTTACAAATTTCACTACAGTGGTCACATTACTCAGTTTTCTGTTACTATAATACAAAGCTGAAATTATCAGCTTACAGAGAGGGAAGGTTTACTTTGTGTCACAGCTTCACAGGACACAGTCTACACTCAATTAGCCTCGTGGCTTCTGAGTCCTTGTCAAGGCAGCACATCATGGTTGAGGAGGGCGGCAAGGCAGAACAAAACCACTCATCATCACTGGGAAACCAAAGAGAAAACAAGAAGAGACCAGGGTCCTACAGTCCCCATAAAAGGTGTGTCCCCAACGACTTAAAGACCTTCTGCTTTGGTCCACATCTTAAAAGTTTCCACTGCCTTCAAATGGTGCCCAGATGAGACCAAGTAAGTATTTAATGCTGGGACCTTCCGGGAAATTCCAGGTCCAAGCAGTGGTAGAGGAATGTCAATAATACTGATATAATAATAAATTAAATGTTTCCTTCAAATTTTTTGTATTAATGAATATATTTGTCTTAGTTACTTTTCTATTGCATGACAAAACATCATGACCAAAACAATTTATAAAAGAAAATATTTAATTTGGGGCCCAGAGTTAGAGTCCATGACCATCATGGCAGGGAACACAGAAGCAGGTAGGCAAGCAAGAGGCTGGAGCAGTGGCTGAGACCTCACATCCTCATCTGTAAGTAGGAGGCAGAGAGAGCTAACTGGGAATGGCATGGGCTTTTGAAACCTCAAAGCCCACCCCCAGTGACACACCTTCTCCAACAAGACCACGGCTCCTAATCCTTCCCAAACAGTTCCACAACTGGGGACCAACTATGCAAACACATGATTCTATGCGTAGGGGCCATTACAATTCAAGCCACTATAATATTTTAAAGTCAAATATGTAAATATAGGTAAAATTTTCATTTTAAGTATGAACAGCTTGTCTATACTAGACTACCTCTATAACATAATGCTATTCTATCTATTCCAAAAAAATTTCTCTGCACATTTTCTAAAGAAGCACTCACCATTGCTTCCCTGCTCTCTGTCCTAGCCTAGATCACTCTAAAATGTGAGCCCCTCCACCATCATAACATGAGTCCCTACTCCCACCCCAGAAGACAAGCTTCATGAGAGCAGGAGTTCCCAGAGCCTCCATGACTGTACCCTAGCTCCAAGAACAATGACTGGTGAATGTGAGTCACTCACTAAATATCTCAGGATTCATGAATGAAAATCTGTATAACTTTTTTAGTATTTGTAATTTATATTTATTGTGTGAGTCTCTGTATAGGTATGTACATATGAGTGTACCAGTACCCATGGAGGCCAAGTTGGATCCCCTAGAGCTGGAGTTACAGGCAGTTGTGTTTACAGGCAGTTGTATAAGCCACCCAAAATGGGTGCAGAGAATCGAGCCCAGGTCCTCTGCAAGATCAGCTCTTAACCACTGAGCCATCTTTGCAGCCCTACTCTTTATCCTAAGTCCGGTATACTAATGTAGTTAAGTGGAGGCAAGGAAAATAAATTTATTACACATACTTTCTCGAGGAATCTTTTAAAATGTATTTATTTTATGTGTGTGAGTGTTCTGTCTACATGTATTTCTGGGTACCACATTAATGGCTGGTGCCTACAGAGGCCAGAAGATGGTATTGAATCCTCTGGGACTGGGGTAACAGGTGGTTGTAAACTGCCATATGAGTGCTGGGACTCGAACTTGTGGCCTCTGGAAGATCAGTCAGTGCTCTCAACTCTGAGCCATCTCTCCAGCCCTCTTGCAGAATTTATGACAAACATTCATTAAGTAGATATGTTGGGGTCTATACGAAGCACTTTATAAAAACTTTGTGATATGGACCCTATGGTTAGCTTGATTTCTAAAAACCTGGGAGAAACAGAAGCTCAGAGAGGTGAGCCCTGTTGTGAGCTAGCCGTAGATGAGGTCACTTTTAGTTTAGTGAAGCCTGAGTCAACTTCATGAGTTGTTCTTCGTGCCCTAAATCACAAAGGACAGTGCTGGAGTTCTTGCTATCTGGATTCTCAAAATACTCAGTGAGTAGAAGGCCTGCTATGAGGATTTGGATTCCTCAGTCTGGTATGCACCACAGCAGCTCAGATTCTTCCCAGATGACAAATACAAGCTGTAGTCATGTTGCCCATGTCACAAGGCTATGGAGAGGGAGCATTAATGAGTGATTACAAAATTCTTTGTAAATACAGGGTACCATAGAGATGCAAACCATCGACAACAACAGTAATTAGTTCTAATTGCTGCCTCTATTCTGTGTGCAGCTGCCTCTCACAACCCACTTGGAGAATTTAATCATCCCGATCAATAAAGTCACCTCCCTCTCTCCCAGACCTGACTGACAAGCTGTCCTTGTCTCCTTCTACCCCCCCACTGGCTGTCCGCCTCTGTGTTCCCCTTTCCTTCTCCCAGATGGTCAGCAAAGGCTAAGTACTAGTATTCATTTGGAGGTCTGCCTGAGTCTCTCAAATCCCTCACTTTCAAACAGAAGTGAGCGTGAGGCCTGGAGATGCATACAGACCTTTCAAACTGCCACCCGCTGCCCTCGTTACACAGGAAAGGAAAACTTCCTCTTGCAAAGCTCTAATCATGATCATGGAAGATTTAGTTTTGATTTTTGTTGTTGTTGTTGTTTGTTTTGTCAGAGTCTTACTATATACCCTGGCTGGCCTGGAGCTCACTATGTAGACCAGGCTGGCTTGAACACATAGAGATCTACCTGTCTCTGCCTGGGCTTAACGGTATGCACCACCATGCCCGGCTTACAGTATGGATCTTGAATGTCCCCCACAGGCACATGTGTCAATGGCTTGGCGTTTGGTCTGCTGCGCTACGGGATAGTGGTGGAATCTTTCACAGGAGGAGGAAGTTAGTGGGAGAAAAGTTAGGTCATTGAAGGAATACTGTGTGGAAGGGGCTACTGGGACCCTTGCCTTTTCCTGTTTCTTTCTTTGCTTCCTGGACATCATGAGGTGAATAGTTCTCCTCCACCTGCTCCTTCAGTGGAATGCCATGGACCCAAATCAACAAAGTCATGTGACCATCTACTGAAACCTCTCAAAACCATAAGCCAAAATAAACCTTACTTTCTTTTAAGATTCTCTCAGACATTTTGTCACAGTGACAGGAAGCTGGCCTCTGGTAACTACAGTGAAACACTGGGCTGACAGATTACTATTTCTTTAACAATGTAAGGCACTGAATAAATGTAGCAGTCCTAACAACGATCATTTCAACATTCAACATTCATGTATGTTGTGTCTACAGCTTCTTGAATGGTTGCAATAGAAATCATGTGGCCTGAAAATTAAAACATCTATTCTCTGGTCCTTTACAGAAGCAGTTTGACAACTCCTGACAGGATGTAGACACAGAGAGGGGGAAGGTTTCACCCTGAGTTGATAATTAAAAACAGGAATAGTTCATGATACAGGCAGGAGATTTGCAGAATGTCCTGTCCCTAAAGTGAAGACCTTCTTTTTTTTTTAGGTGAGAATGTTACCAGAGTTGTTGGAGTCAGAGCCTGAGCCCTAGAAGGTCTTAATGGGGGCTTGGCTCCTGCCCCTCAATAGAACAATTAAACAAGTGGTCTGGGACAACAGAAAGGGGGGTGGTACTCACTGTGGCTACATTGGGAAAGAGAACGAAAGGTCCAGTGACCCCCCTAAATCCACCTTTGGGGTCCTGACATAGGTTTAGCTTTAAACAAAAGGCAAAGGGTATTCACAGCCGAGCATTCCTGCGCAAGCGCTGCCCATCATCGTTACCTTGGCTCCGATCCCTCCTGCCATGGCCGACAAGTTGTCAAAACTGGAATCTCTTCCCTGAGTCACCAGGCTTTAGCCTTTTCCTTCCCCCAGCTGGAGATTCCACGGGAAATTCTCATTCTTGGGGTCTATTATTTCAATAGTCTGACAGCTACGGAAAAGAAAAATGTGTGTCTCTTTAGAATATCTTTGTTTGTCAGGATGGTCACAGGAGCAAGAGATCAGCTACAGAAATGGTGGTTAGGGGGAAATCGGGCACGGAGAAACATGCTGGCTTCACAGCCTGGAGGCTGGCAAGGACCCCTCAAGAGGGGAGTTCGCTAGACAGGGGAGCAGAAGAGCCTGACTCTAGAGGGATTTGTAGCACAAAGGAAGTAATTTGTTTTATGTGTTTTTGTTGTTGTTGTTGTTGTTTTGGTTTTTTGTTTTTTGTTTTTTTGTTTTTTTTTGGTTAGGTGATGTCTCATGACATCTTTTACACTGAAAACATGGAAATGATCCAATAGAGATAAGAATAATGAAATTAAAGACAGAAGAGGATGAAGGAAGGAAGAGATTAAGCTAGATGATTAATATAGTATATTAAGTATAGAGATGCACATATACTCTGAGCTGCACTGGTAAAGAACAGAGGAGAGGCTGTGAGGGTGAAGTAATCCCCATGTCAAACACACAGAAGCTCCCTCAAAAGGAGAAATGGAACCCAGAACTGCGAAGGATGGAAGAATGTCATATCAAATAAAGGCTCAGCACTGGTTTCTACTGCTGGCATGTTGAAGAACAGCCACTGTACCACCCTGCTGTGTTCCATCATTGGCTGGAAGCAGACCATGGCCCTGGGAAGCATGGGAACGAATAAGGCCATTTATTCAGAGGCAGCAATAGTCAGGACTTCAAGAGCCTTCACTACGACTCCCACCAAGATAAGTTCCATACTGTACTTTCCCATTATTAACATTTCCAGCATTTAGGGTAGTCTTCAGTCATTCTCCAGCATCTATCCGGGGATGTAATATTACTTCTATTTTCTATCTTGAGTGGGATTGGAGGAAAGGTCAGTTTGAAAGCTTTCTACTTGGCCTTCCTTACTATATCTTTCACCCCAGTGGCCACGAACCCAGTGTGAGAGTTATGCTAACATTCTAGTACATCAGTGCAATCAGAAACAGAGGGAATAACCATGGGGAACATCAGCAGCCCACTCTGATCCAGGACTTATTGCCCGGTCTCCATAGGTCTTTAATGTATTATAACTATGATAACGCTTTTCCCTTCACAGGTCCCTTTGGAGAAAGAACCGAGAAATCATCACAGTATACATCCACCATGGTGTGAGTCTTTATTTTTCTTCTAGGTCAAGTCCCTTGCCGCCCTCTCTCTGTTCTTGAAGGTTGTTACATGATTATGGCTTCTTACATGGGAGCTCTTCTTCCTTATGTGGTACTGAAGAGCCCAGATCTGTGACCTTCCCCCTACTGCCAGCCTGAACCGGAAAGGAGAGCCACAGCTGCTCCGCCAGTGCCTCTCACCAGTGTTTCTGCGATGGCCTCGTGGATGGCATGTCTCCAGGCTCTCCCACGGCATATCATCAACTGGGTTATTGTGATTTCACATGATGTAGCCATTCTGTTTGCCCATCTTCCTCCATTTCTTTATTCTCTCTACCATCTTCTAGGATAGCTCAAGCATTTCTCTTTCCCTCAACATTGGCCATCACCTTCTTAAGCCTCTAAGAAACACTCCATCCTCTTGGGTTCTTAGTAAGGCATTAAATCTTGTGTCAGTAAACACCCACATACACACGTGCACCTGCATGCACACACACATACAACTACCCACAAGTCAGTGAATTCTTGTTTATCCAATCTTATAGTACCCTTATGAAAACACTTTCAAGGGCTGGAGAGATGGCTCGCCGGTTAAAACCATTTGGTTGCTCTCTTGGAGGATCCAGGTTCAGTTTCTAGCACTCACGTGGCAGCTCACAATGTTCTGTAACTCCTGTTTCAAGAGATCTAATGCCTTCTTCTGATCTCTGCTAGCATCAGGCATGCACTGGTGCACATGTACATGCTAGCAAACACACTCATACACATAAAATAGGATAAAATAAAATACATCTAAAAAGGAAAGCATCCTCAAAATACAATCTTGGATACACCATCTTGCATCTGTCAATGTGTGACAGTTAAGTTTTTAGATCCTAGCATTTACAATATCTTTTCCCCCTTACCAGGTACAGCCTCCTCTTCCAGGTTGTGCTGATGCTTAGCCCCAAATTATTGGCCTGGTAGTAGAGGAGATAGGGCTCCTGGGGGGAATGCCCGCTGCCCCATAGGGAAAAGGGCAGAATCTGAAACATCTATTAAAATGCCAAGTGCCAGGGCTCACTAAAGAAGAGCAGGAAATGCCTGCCGTCTTGGCATCCAGGAAGTCTTCAGAGGCAGCATCCCCAAGAGCATTCATCCAGATGTCTCTTCCCATATGTCAGGGTCCAAGGTGTCTCGAAGCAGGACCCTGAACTTAGCACAACAGATGTGCTTTGACTGACGACTCAGTCTCTGGAGCACCGCCACGCTACCTCCCAGGTCTCCCAGGTCACGTGGGCTGCTTGTCTGTGTCCTGTCTTCACTGCAACACAGAAGGGCTCTCCTGCTCAGGTTCTAGTTCTTTGCTAACGGCCTTCTGATTCTCCTTAGCCCTCTGCACAGTACCAGTCGGTTCAGCAGGAACTAACAAGCTCTGCTGCCTTTGTATGCATCGTCCTCACCACACCATGTGTCCCAAATGAATCACTGCACTGGCAAAGGCGATCCTTTAACCATGAAGCTTCCCCAGATCACTTTCAGAAACGGCACCGACACTGTGTGCCAGTGGCTAGCCACCCAAGAGGGAGCAATCTCTGCCCATCGGGCAATAGGTGAACCGTACCCAGAATTAGTTCATAGAATATATTTTCTTGGACCATGTGGACCAAGTAGATATCAAAGTGTAAGAAGACACACATAGAGAGAGGGAGACCTCAGAGAGAGAGAGAGAGAGAGACAGACAGACAGACACAGAGACACACAGAGAGACACTCAGAGAAAGAAAGGATAAATATTAGACTGCATGCAGTTCGACAAAAATTCCAACAAAGCCACGGGAAATCCTCATGCCAAAGTGGCTGTCAAATGTGTGTCTAGAGAATAGTCCTGCCCTAGAGTCCCCACTGGAAGCCCTGTTGTGGAGAATGTCCCACAGAGAGTTGGCCTCTGTGTAAATACAGTGAATTCAGAGTGTATCAAGCTCGAGTTGTCAAGCCATCACACTATGCAATATGATGTGTTCCTTCTCATGGCAACCACAATACCTCACAGAATTATTGTGAATATTAAATAACATATATAGAATGCTTAGTTTTATCTAGCATGTAGCAATCACAAGAATTTTGTTGGTTGGTGGAATTATAATTTTTATTAATAGTCAGTGCCTGTTCCATTGAGAAGGCGTTATTTCATGGTTCATGGTCCCAACCATTTAGATGTTACACCATAATATCCCAACACCTTTATTTCTATGTTGTCCATCAAGAATTTTAACTTTTAGTGCTCTCTCTGTGTCTCTGTGTCTCTGTCTCTGTCTCTCCCTCTGTCTCTCTGTCTCTGTCTCTGTCTGTCTGTCTGTCTCTCTCTCTCTCTCTCTCTCTCTCCCTCTCCCTCTCCCTCTCCCTCTCCCTCTCTCTCTCGTTTTGGTTTGTTGTTGGTTTTGGGTTTTTTTTTAAGATAGTGTCTCACTTTGTAGATCTGGCTAGCCTGGAACTCACTATGTAGACCAGGCTGGTTTCGAACTTACAGATATCTGCTTGCTTCTGCCTCCTGGGTGCAGGGATTAAAGACATGCACTATCATGCCCTGCTGGCTTACTTTTTAAAGGACACTATTTATCTAGTAAGATTTTATAACCTAATTTCCATACTCATTCAAAGATATGCATTTGCTGTTTTACAGGTTTATGGGGAAATTTTTATGTTAATCTAACAAAAGCCAGTATACTACATACCAAACTTACCCTTCTAAGTAGAGTACCTCTGACAATGTGTGAAAGCACCTTAAAAAGCATATCAGGGTTCAATAAATGCTGACAGTATCACTTTACAATAACGGTAACACAGTCGGTGGCTTAAGACGTTGCTTTTAGAGAGCCAGGTGTGGTGACTTAGGTTGTATCCTCAGTATTTGAGGGGCTGAGATAGGAGCATCGCAGCCTTCAAGGCCAGCCTGGGCTCCATCGTTACTTCCAAGCTTGTCTAAGCTAAATTATGAAACCCTGTCTTAAAAGGCAATTGTGCACCAGGCAATGGTAGCACACGCCTTTAATCCCAGCACTCAGGAGGCAGAGGGAGGAGGATCTCTGTGAGTTCGAGGCCAGCCTGGTCTATATAGTGAGTTCCAAGACAGCCAAGGCTACACAGAGAAACCCTGTCTCAGGGGAAAAAAAAAAAAAAGCAATTGTATTTACATACAGAATTCCTGAAGATTATTGCCACGGGGGCCAAGTGAGGAGGCTGCAGCTGCATTGAACTTATTGCCACAGCAGGTGTGAGGCCATGAGGAGCTATACTAGAGCTAAGACAGCATTTGTAATGGAAACGAAGAGAGCTAGAAACTTCCAGAAAGAAAACATCATCAACAAAAGTTAGTCATTAATTTTCTCTAGTGGGTAAGAAAAAGAAATTAAAAAAACAAACAAACAAACAAAAAAAACTCCCAGGTCCTAAGAAAGAAAATGGACCAACTGGGAGTATAGAAAGTCAGGAGCTGGGTGTGCTTTGGCTTGGGTTTGGGTTTTTTGGGGGGTTTTGTTGTTGTTGTTTTCCGAGACAGGGTTTCTCTGTGTAGTTTTGGTGCCTGTCCTGGATCTTGCTCTGTAGACCAGGCTGACCTCGAAGTCACAGAGATCCTCCTGCCTCTGCCTCCCGAGTGCTGAGATTAAAAGCATGTGCCACCACTGCCCAGCAGCTTGGTTTGTTTTAATACGCCCAATCAATCACTTTCTCTTCTTCTAACAGCAACCCCCCTCAAAGACCTACACAGATAAAAGTGTTTAGGAATTAAAATAAATTTAGAGAGAAAAAAAAAACAGACCAAAGGAATAATATTTCTTGAGAATCAACACGCAACTCCACCTTAAAAAGATGTTTTTTAGTTATGTGTGTCTGTGTGTGGGTATGTGCATGTGTGTGCTCACACAGGCCAAAGGCATTGGATTCCCCTGGAGCTAGAGCTACTCAACTTAGGCGCTGAGGTCCTCTGCAGGAACAGTATACACTCTTGTTTTAAAATAAATTTATTTATTTTACAGTTTCCCCTCTCTCCTCTCCTCCCAGTCCTCCCCTCCCCCACCCGCTCTGATCTCACCCCCAGTTAACTCCTCCTCTGTTTCTGTTTAGGAAAGGTCAGGTCTCCCCTGACTCCCAAAACTCTCAACTGTTGAGCCACCTCTCCATCCTTTTCGATCCCGATTACGTAACCTTTCCTTCAGCATATTGTCCTTACTCAGATTTGATTGAATTGGATTTCTTTCATTTGAAAGTGGAGCTCAGACACCTCAAGAGTGAACTAATGTGATGGATAAATAGAAAGGATTGGGAATGTTAAAAAGAGCCATTAGCAAGACAAAGGAGTACATATTTGCAGACTAGCCAGTGATCTTAAATAATACAGAAAACTATGCAGCATCTTACTATTCCTGTGACTATACACTTGGAGAGAGTGCTATGTAAAGGACGTAGTGTTGTTTGCAGAGTGTGGATGCCAGCACTTAACAGCTTTGTCATCTTGTACAATGTAATAACCGACATTTACACAGACTTGATGTCAGTAGTGATGCAAAGAACTTTATATGCATTACTTTCATGATTTCACACTTAAGGAGACAGAATCAGGACTATTAAAAACTCTTCCTCAAAGACACGTGTCTACTAATTGTGGTTTTGCAATCTGAGTACAGATCTCTCACTCCAGAACCGGGCTCTTCGCCACCACAGTGCACAGCCTCTCTTGTGGTCAATTTGTATCTATTATGTGAAGCTAAAATGCTTTCAACATCCACAGATGTCATTTTCTAACATTCATAAGTCCTCTGCTCACTAGAGTTCTTTAAAACTGTTGAACAGTATTTGGTTTTCAGACACTGAAAACTGCTGGTTTCGTTCTATGCCTTTGAGAGCTACAACAGAGCTTTGAACTCTCTCTTAACTCTAATACTTTACAAAGGCGAACAGGCTGGCTTGACGTGAACAGCAAATCTTGTATAGAGCCACAAGAAACACGAACGTCTAGAACTGTCCTTCTCTCGCTCACAGAATCCCCACAGGAGGCCTGGAAAGTTCCACGTCCCCCCTTTTCTGCTCTTCATGGTCCTTTGCCCAGGATGTAAAAGGAAGACCCAGGGACATAAGAAAATAAATCCTCAGTAGAGAGACTACAGCACTTCTCCGTCTATCCAACACACTTAGTATAAGTCTTCGCTATCATTATGACCTCAGCGAGGGACATTTCCCACACAAAAGTCCATTAGGTACGCGGAAAACCTTGTGAAGGGTGATAGCTCACCAAATCCCTCTAATGTGGACATTTATCACGATGGAGACATTGGCAAGACACATCTTAGAATTTCCCATTATCCCCCATAACCTGTCCAGTCTGGTTCCTGCCACCAAGCTCTTCTCTGAAATTGCTTTTGAGACATCTCCAGTAACACCCACATTGTTTAATGCAATGAGTGTGCCTAATACACACCACTGAAATCTGTCATTAAAACTTTTTAAATTGAGCCAGGTGGTGGTGGCGCACTCCTTTAATCCCAGCACTCGGGAGGCAGAGCCAGGCGGATCTCTGTGAGTTCGAGGCCAGCCTGGACTACCATGTGAGTCCCAGGAAAGGCGCAAAGCTACACAGAGAAACCCTGTCTCGAAAAACCAAAAAAAAAAAAAAAAAAAACTTTTTAAATTGACTGAGCCTGGTGGCATATGCCTGTAACCATGGTGCTCGGGAGGCACAGATGGTGGATCAAAAGGCCACATGATTAAGTTTAAGCCAACCTAGGCTACTTAGCACGTTTGTCTCAGAAAACCACAGAAAGGGGGTGGGGTGGGTCACTATGTGGCTCTACGGTAGAACACTTGAAGCAAGCATAACTGACTTCCGTCTCCAGCATAGCCCCTACCCACCCACTGCCCACCCACTCCCCAAAGTAAGGCTGTTGCTGACACTCAGCTAGAGCTCAACCTGGTTGCCCCTTGCTGTTTCTGCCTCCCTCTGCCTGGTTCCTCTTCCTGGTCGTTTTCTGGCTTCGTGTTCTTCTAGTTCTTCCCTCTTCCCAGACCATCACTCTTCAGTCTCTCGCCGAGACTTTACAGCTTCCCCTGGCTCCTTAGAAGAATGTGTCGTTGATCTCCCTCCATGCTCTTTCTACCTACACTGCCTGAGTGACCGCAAGGATAGCCATGGCCCCAAGAACTACCCTGATGCTCCCAAATTTGTATCTTCAGCCTTGACCTCTCTGGTGAACTCCCTGTCCACACACCTTTCATCTCCATCCAGGTGTCCAGTTGGCTTTTCAGACCAAACATTATCTCCCACGAGTGCCTGGGCCTTCTCTCTCAGGCATGGCTCCAATAATGACTGTATGGTTCACAGCCTCCGGTCCTTAACCTTGAAAGCCAGATCTCTTCCCTCCCCTCCCCTGCTACACCAGTACGTCACTGGTCTAGCTTTTAGTCATCTCATTTCAACTTTACACATCCTGTCTTAGGCATCCCTATAAAACCTTCAATTTCTTCTCTCACACCATTTATCACAATACAGGTTGCCATTTCCAGCTTCCTTGTCTATGCCTTCCATAGGCTTCAAGCAGGAGCTTTACACATTTATTTTAATACTTATCATTTCTATTTACGTGTATGTCTGTAGACCTATGTGAGGTGCCTGTGGAGGCCAGAGGGTGTCGGATTCCTTGGAACTAGAGTTCCAGGCAGTTGTGAGCTGCCTGATGGGCCTGGGAGCTGAGAACTGAATCTAGGTCCTCTGCAAGAGCAGTGAGTGCTCTCTACTCACTGTTCTAACCCTAGCTAACACAAATCCTGACACATGCTAGGCCCTCAAGGAGGGAACAAATGAATTCCTAGATCTTTAGCTGGGCCCAGGGCCAGGAACGCTTGCCGTGCCTTGTCTGCTCTGCTCCAGCGACTCCAAGTCATTTCCTGACTGCTGCGCTACTTCCCTAACTCAAACGTCATGCCGTTTCTAGGGTGATATTTCTAAAGCCAAATTAGGTTACAGTGCTCCTGACTGAAAGGTTCCAATGGATAAGCTAGAGCCTCCAGGGCAGTTCAAAGCCTGAGTACCGTGTAGCACACATGGGGGGGGGGGGGGGGGCTTTGCTGCCTGCCTGTCTGCTCTCTAGCTACACCATCCACCATAGTGACTCCGTCATGTCACTAGTCCTTTCATACATACGTTCTTATTTGTTCAACAAAATGTTTAAGGGCTACTCGATGTAGGCCAAGGAAAACAGCCCCAGAACACCAAGATGAGGATATGCACAACGTTTATACCCTCCTGCCCTTCTGGAGAACGTTTCCATCATCCTCACAGGCTGCCCTGAGCAGGAGCCCTTGTTCAGTGTTTCTTCTGTAGAACTGTAGAAACTCCTTCATGATTCTTCATCACAACATGTTATAATTGTCGTTTGTACCTGTTAGTCACGTTAGTCTAGGATTTATGAGCACTGAAGTTCATGCAATTTGGTTATGCATGTGAGAAGTGGGGCTTCCTTGAGGAAAAATATTGTAATATTTCTAAGCCTGTCTCGGCACCTTGGAAAGAGCCTGTACAAGTCACTTCATGTAAACTCCCCATGTGTACCTGTACACACTAAACTATGAACTCCCACTCCAGCTGGACTCCATGCCAGCTCAGAGTCCTTCTTCCCAGGTCTGGGATCTCTGTTTACACTTGACCACAAAGATCACTACAGGACCAGAACGTTGCCCAGGAGTTCATCTGCATTTCTTTTCTAGGGTAACAATGCCCTGCAGCTTGCTTGTGACCTAGAGGATCACTCATCCTAACACTTCCTTCCAATTCTTGCAGCTTTTATTAGAAGTAGGAATCTGGGGCTGGCAAGATGACTTGGCAGTTAAGAGCACTTGCTGCTTTTGCAGAGAACCTAAGTTTGGTTCCAAGCACCCACATCAGGTGGCTCACAGTTGCCTATAACTCCAGCTCCAGGGGATCTGACACCCTCCTCTTGCCTCTGCAAACATGCACACACATACCCACACACACATACAACAACAATAATAATGGTAGTAATAATAATAAAATTCTTCAGAGAACTACTCACTGGTTCCAGGACACTTCAGTTGTTCTCAGTCTATTCCCATAAAGCACAGGGCCCATTAAAGCTGATTAAGAACATGTTTAAGAGTGTTCTGTACTTACCAAGGAACTTCAAAGTTAAGTACAATTTGGACAATTCTACATAGAATCTAGACTTATAAAAATTCTCTCTGGCTTCCTCCCTAAGTCTACATAAGCCTCTCGTGCTAACTAAATCTGTGGTTTTCTTGGTCTAAGATCATTTGCTCTGGCTTCTCTGGGAGTACATGTTACATTCATCTATTTCCTAAGCTGTTCAAAACCAAAGGATCACTTTAGAGTAAGAAGAGCTATCCCGACCTTTGATGTGTCTGTTATGAGTGGGGGGTTGTAAGGCTTTGAAGAAGGGTAGTGCACAATCTTATTCTCAGAGAGATTGGGAAGGTCTAGGTCTTGTCAGAAACACATTTTTCTTACCTATGTTATGATCCTTCCTTCACCTCTCAGCTGTGAGTCTCTGAGTTTAAGCCAATCCCATGAACAAGTCACATGGTCTGTCAGAGAAATGATTCCAGACAAAGCAGCATCATTATTAACTCTTCTAAATGCGGTGTACAGAATCAGAGAAAACTGCCTTTTTAATATCTCTTTCTTGCCTTTTAATATATTAAAGCAAAGCAACATATTCTGGAATCAGCTAAATTTCATTAACTAGAAAATGAGCAACTGAGCTCAAAGGGACAACCAAGGACTTAGGTCCTGGGAACACCTACATGATTGTCAAGTCCCACACTGAAAATCGCTGTTTTGAGGCAAATAAAGAATTTAAGAGCATAAAAGATAACATCCACAAAACATCTGTGTTCGTATCTTTTCGTTCCCAGTGCATCTCAGGCACTGGAAAGAAAACATGGTTCCTGCTCTTAGAGTCTAGCCCGCCAGCCTGAAGCAACAATACATGATGTTGCAAATTAGTAGGAACAGTGATAGAAGTAAGCAGGAGATGCTGCGCAAGTCTAGGTGATAACCAAGCTAGTGTGGGAAGTGATATCTGACCTAACTTATTCAGAGGAGTCTTAGGCCGTCAAAGTGGAGAGCAGAGGAGAACAGAGCGGCGAATGTGCAGTCAGATGCCGTCCAGCTGACTTCATTACAAAAGGAAGGAGTTTTGTATCGTTGGTTTTTTGTTGTTTTTTTTCCTTTTTAATTTATTCATTTTTATTTCAGGGGCTGTGGTGTATGAGTATCTGGGAGCAGTGGTTTGCACATGAGGCAAGAAGAAGACACCAAGTATCCCACTCTAACATTCTCCTTTGAGCCAGGGTCTCTCAGTGAACCCGAAGCCAGGCTGCTGGTCCTCAAGCCACAGTGATCCTCCTGTCTCCGATTGCCACAGTGCTGGAGGGTTACTGGTACAGCCATGCCCTGATTTCTATTTTTATTTTTAAATTTTATTTTGTGTGCAAGAGCAGTTTACCTGCATGTGTCTGTGCACCACGTGTGTGCCTACTGCTTTCAGAGGTCAGAAGAAAAAGCTGTATCTCCTAGAACTAGATAGAATTACAGACAGCTGTGACCCACCATATGGGAAAATCAAATCCAGGTCCTCTGGAAGAGCAGCCGGTGCTCTTAACCACTGAGCCATCTCTCCAGCCCCAAACCTAGTTATGTGGATGCTGGAATTAGAACTCAGGTCTTTATGCTTGCACAGCAGGCATTTTTCCCCACTGGACCATTCTCTCAGCACAGGGAGTTTGTGAAAAGGTGCTATGCAATCCAGATGCCTGGGAAAGATGAAGATGGAGAGCTGGAAGACACATAAGCGGGAACACAGGGGTGCTGCTTTGGATAAATATAGTCAAAATAATTCCAAAGAACCAGGCCAGTGAAGCTGCTGCTGCTGGTGATAGTGATGGTGGTGGTGGTGGTGGTGGTGGTGGTGGTGGTGGTGATCGTGGTGGTGGTGGTGGTGGTGATCGTGGTGGTGGTGGTGGTGGTGGTGGTGGTGATCGTGGTGGTGGTGGTGGTGGTGGTGATGGTGGTGATAGTGGTGGTGGTGGTGGTGGTGGTGATAGTGGTGGTGGTGGTGGTGGTGGTGGTGGTGGTGGTGGTGGTGATGGTGGTGATAGTGGTGGTGGTGGTGGTGGTGGTGGTGGTGGTGATAGTGGTGGTGGTGGTGGTGGTGGTGGTGGTGGTGATGGTGGTGGTGGTGGTGATAGTGGTGGTGGTGGTGATAGTGGTGGTGGTGGTGGTGGTGATCGTGGTAGTGGTAATGGTGGTGGTGGTGATGATGGTGGTGGCAGTGGTGGTAGTGGTGATCGTGGTGGTGGTGGTGGTGGTGGTGGTGGTGGTGGTAGTGGTGGTGGTAATGGTGGTGGTGGTGGTGGTGATACATCCTCAGACCTTTGGTGATACTGGCAATAGAGCTGGTGCTAACTCCTGGGTGCTGGTATCTAGTAGTAGATCCCCAGAGCAAAGCACCCACCATCCCATTGGCAACCTGCAGAATCACAGAACAGACAATTCCTGAATCACATAGAAAGAAGTTTCAGTGCTAACAGATAAAAAGGGGCACCTATAAAACAGATGGGTAAGAGCTGGGCATGCTTATACTCCCAGCATATGAGGGACTGAGGCAAGAGGACTGCAAACTCATTGCCATTCTAAGCTTCATAGAACGTCTTGCTTAAGAAAACCCCAAAAGGCTGGCAAAATGACCAAGTGGGCAGAAACACTTGCTGCTCAAGTTTGGTGGGCTGAATTTGATCTCTGGAACCCATGGTAGAAAGAAAGTTCTCTGACCTTCACAGTTGTGCCATGTTCTGTGCACACTTACACACACACACACACACACACACACACACACACACACACACACGGGGGGGGGGGGGGTGTAAACAAATGGCCTGGAGAGATGGCTCATCAGTTAAGAGCACTTGCAGCTCTTGCAGAGGACCAGGGTTGGGTTCTGAACGCCCATGTGACAATTTGTAACTATAGTTACAAGAGCTCTGGTGTCCTCTTATGGCCTCTGCAGGCAACAGGCACATACCCAGTGCACATGTATACGCGCAGGCAAAACACATGCACACATTAAATAAATAAATAAATAAATATCGTTTAAAATAAAATAAATACACCCAAATAAACAAACTCCCCCAAACTGCATATAGGAAAATGGCCTATGTTGGAAAAGAAGGATCCCAAGTCAATAACCTAAGCTTCCTAATTTAGGAAAATATGAGCAAATGCAAAGAAAGTAGAAGAAAATAAAGAGCTGAGTAAGATCATTGGGATACAATACAGAAAATAACTAGTCAAAGCAATAAAAGCCAAAGTTATTTTTAAAAAACAACAAAATTGACAACCCTTTGGCTAGACTCACCAAGAAACAAAGGAAAAAAAACAAAAGTTATTGAACTAAGGGCTGGAAAAATGAATCAATGGATAGGCTGTTGCCACAAAATCATAAGAAACAGAGTTTGGACCCCCAGAACCCACACAGAAGCTGTGCAGGTGTAGAGGCCCATCTGTAATTCCAGCTCTCAGAAGGCAGAGACAGAGGGTCCCCCAGGGCAACTGGCTAGCTAGCCTAGTCATCAGCAAGTGCTAGGTTCAGCTGAGAGATTCTGCCTCAAAGAATAAAGGGAAGAGACCAGGAAAAATCTGGATGCCAACCTTGGGCCTCCACCTGCATGTGTACACATGCACCCACACAAACACTTATACCCACCCATGTGAAAAGATGCACACCCATGCAGCACACAACACACATAGATACACTTTTTTAAAAGTCACTGCATAGAAATAAAAGGGAAATTTAACTGCCAACTCTAGAGAAATTAAAAGGATTCTAAGAGCTTCCAGGTTCTTTTAAGTCTGAGGACAAGCTGAGTCTGAAGGAGTTCTAGAGCATCCTGGACAGAACAGCAAGACTCTGTCTTTAAAAAAAACAAAGAACAAGGGGCCTGGAGAGATGGCTCAGTTGTTAGGAACACTGGCTGCTCTTCCAAAGGACCTGGGTTCAATTCCCAGAACCTGCCTGGTGGCTCACAACTGTCTATAACTCTGGCTCCAGGGGATCTGGCATTCTCACACAGACATACTCGTAGGCTAAACACCAATGTACATAAAATAAAAATAAATAAATTATTAAAAAATAAAGTATTCTGTCTGTGCATTCTTCAAATCCTTCCCTCCTTTCCACTGTTCTCTCTGTCTGAAGAAGAAAATTAAGACTTTACCTTAAAGTCGAGAACTAGAGAAAGCTTTGGAAATACATGAAGGAAATAGAAGATCCTGGAGAAGAGTGAGACAAAAGGTTCCTGACCTGAGAAGGAAGGTGGAAAGCTGCCCCATCCACAGATCCCTGGCCAGGAAGGGCAACAGAGGCCACCTTAAGAAGCAAGCTTCATGAAAGCTGGGCAGCCCTATCCTCAAGACACGCCCACAGCAGCCTCACATCCACTGTGGGTTTAAGTGAGACAGTGATTTCTCCAGCAAACAGCAAGCCGCAGAGAAAAATCCCATTCAGTCCCACTGTATGACAGGTGCATGGTAGCTAGGGGTCATGTTTTAGAGAGACTCTGTTGTTAAAAACTGAACTACCCTAGACAGGGTCTTGCTATGCTGTCCAGGAGGCTTGAGAACTCCTGGGCTCAAGCTGGCCTTTGGACTCAGCCTCAAATATACCGGGAACATCTTACAATCCTCTCATTTCTCTATTGCTGGCAGTCAGTTCTTCCCTTCTGTTTCTAGTTTAGTAACTTTTAAAGTTTAGCACATGTGTGTGTTTGTCTTGCGTGTATGTGTGTGTATGTGTGGATATCCAAGACTGACATCAGGAGCCTTCCTTGATCACTCTCCACTTTCTTCTTTGCGGCAGAGTCTCTCAGTTGAATCCAGAGCTCATCCGTATATGCTGGGATCCTTGCTCTTTGTATTCAGAGAGCTGGCATTAGGGGTATGCCTCCACACACACCCAGCACTCATCTGAGTTCTAGGAATCTAAACTCTGGTCCTCATACTTGATTGGCAACAGCTTATCCACTGAGCCATCTTCCCAGACCCTAGTTCAGTAATTTTTGTCTTTTTGCTTTGTTTCTTGGTGAATCAAGCCAAAGGTTTGTCAAATTTGTTATCTTTAAAAACATAACTTTGGGTTTTACTGCCTTGATTATTTTCTGTATTGAATTTCAATGATTTCTTTCTTAATTTTGTAAACTTTATTATTAAAAGCTTGCAAATAACTAAAACTATCACACAACAAAATTAGCCAGACCCAAAGTCAATATAATTTAATGGACTTCTATATAGTTAGAAATGGCATTCCAAATAGAAATCGTGAAATTTCATGTTAAATTTTACACTTTCAGTATCGTATATATGTTATGCACTTATCAGCGATTCCTGCTCAGTTCTTTATTATTTTCTTCTACTTGCTTTGCATTATTTGCTCATGTTGCCCTGATTTCTTAACTTTAAATCTTATGTTATTGACTTGGGATCATTCTTTTCCAATATAGGTTGGGGAGACCTGTATGGATGTTTGTGGGTATTTGTGTGTGTGTGTGTGTGTGTGTGTGAAGATTTACACATGCCGTAGCACTCATATAGAGTTTAGGATATACAGAAATCAAGCTAGAGCTGATCTGAAAGCTTTCTCCCTGCTGGCTAGCTTTCTTTCCCGAAGAATCTATGATAAGATCGCATAACCAGCATGGGAGTTTACAAAGTCACAGAACATAAGGGTGTTCTGGGTGATTAGCTATATTCTTTATGATCTTATGGCTACGTGTAAGGATTGTGTTTCTCTGCAATATTAATCTTATGGACTGTAGCTGTAACTCAGTATAAAGCATATGCTTGGCATGCACAAGGCCTTGGGCTCAATATCCAGGGCAACAAAGTCACAGAATACAAGGGCAGTGCAATATCAATGTTATGGACTGCAGATGTAACTCAGTAATAAAGCATATGCTTGGCATGCACAAGACCTTGGGCTCAATCTCGGAGCAAATAAAGTCAGTCATATTTATACTCCATCAACAAGCACCTGGGAATTGAAATCATAAAAAGTACATGAGATATGAAATATGGCCCAGGTATAGTGGTGCATACCTTTCATCACAGCACTTGGGAGGCAGAGGCAGGCGGATCTCTGTGAGTTTGAGGTCAGCCTGGTCTACAGAGAGAGGTCCAGGACAGCCAGGGCTACACAGTGGAACCCTGTCTCAAAAAAACAAAAACAAGGGCGGGCAGTGGTGGCGCATGCCTTTAATCCCAACACTCAGGAGGCAGAGCCAGGTAGATCTCTGCGAGTTCGAGGCCAGCCTGGTCTACAGAGCGAGATCCAGGACAGGCTCCAAAACTACACAGAGAAACTCTGTCTTGAAAAAACAAAAACAGAAAATGAAAAACAAACAAAAGATATGAAGTACTTAGCTGTAAATACAACACATATGAAAGACCTATATATTGAAGACTTTAAAACTTTAAAATAATGGCAGACATCAGAGGAGGCCTAAGTAAGTGAAGAAAGATGTCCTTTTTAAGGGTTGAAAGGTTCAGTCTTGGAATGAAAAATTTCCCCAGGTCAATCTAAAGATTTAACATAATTCCAATTAAAATACCAACAGAATTTCTTACACAATAAATAAGCTTCTCCTAGAATTGGCATGGAAAGATAAAAGAATTAGAAGACCCAAAAACATCTTTAAAAGAACAAAGAGGATCCATACTACCTAAGCGTTAAAACAATACAAATCATCCTTATAAAGATGACAGTGCACCACGAGTGAACAGACACTAAGCGGTAAAATGGAATCGAGTCCAGGTGCCAAGGAAAACAGGATGTCTCTCTTTCCTCTCTTCTCACACTGCCACTTAAACAAAAGTCTTCTGTAACCTCAGATGTGTGGGAATCCTTCACGCTAGCAAGTGATCCTGCATCAGCTGGACATCCTCCAATCCTGTCCACTCTGACACTGTCACCCAAGACAGCTCAGCACACTTGCAAGGCCCTGGGTTCAGCCCCTGGCACACAATGAAGAAGGAGGAAAGATAGAGGGAGGAATGGAGAGACGGAGGGAAGGAAAAAGGGGAAGGGAGGGAGGAAGGTTTACCCACTCTCCTGACACAGCCTTGAAGTAGTATTGTGTCTCACAGATTGGTGGCTTAGACCCCAAGACTGCCCCATTCAGACCTAGTTGTGGGTCTAGGATTCCAGAACTTCTGGCCAACTAGCTACAAATTGGACTTCTCATGATGTCCTCTTCAGACTTGATTAATTCACCAGGGTAACTCAGAGAACTCAGAGAAATACAATCCTTACACGTAGCCATAAAGGAGATCTTAAAGAATATAGCTAATCACCCAGACAAAGAGATACATGGGTCTTCGGCCTGAGAGGATCTCAAACACGGGAGTCCCTACCCCTCTCAGAATGCAAAACAGTCTATGTTTATCTTCCTGCAAGTCTCTGGTGTTCAGCTTCAAAAAGCTTTCCGAATTCTGTCCTTTGGGTTGTTCATGTAGGCTTTACTGAATAGACGTGAGTTCTGGTAAACCGGGCAGGGAACCCCAAGAATGGCCTGTCTGTTCAAACTCTTCTTGGTCTGTCTATACAGCATTCCTCTTCCAGTGTATGGGGCAGGATCTTTCTAGAATGAGGGAGAATTTACGATTTACCAGGTATTTCTATATCGCCACCTAAAGGCAAGGGGAGATTAAAGTTTTGTTTTGTTTTGTTTTGTTTTTTAGAGGAATCTTTTTTTTAAAGATTTATTTATTTTATGTGTATGAGTGTTCTATCTGAATCTACAACTTTATACTAGAAGAGGTCACCAGATCCCACTATAGATGGTTGTGAGCCACCATGTGGTTGCTGAGAATTGAACTCAGGACCTCTGGAAGAACAGCCAGTGCTCTTAACTGCTGAGCCATCCTCTAGCCCGAGATTAGGGTTTCTGTAACCTGCACCTAGACAGGAGTTATAAGCCAGTAACCGTGGTCAAAAACAGAAATATAGGACTGTGGATGGTAGCTCAGTGGTAGAGCGCTTTGTCTGTTATGTTCAGTGCTTAGTGAATGCACACACACATGCACACTCTCACATCCACATCCCAGAAAAGGCCCACCCCAAAATGGGCAAATGATTTTTAACAGCTTTATTGAATCATAATTGATATATTTTAAAAAGGAACTATATACATTTAACAAGGTAATATCTTGTCCATTTCACACAATGCCACAGACTGGGTGATTTACAAACAGAACTTCATTTGGCTCATGTTTCTGTAGGCTGGGTTGGCTGAGTGTGGTCTTTGTACCGCATCATCTCATGATGAAAGGCAAAGGGTAAGGGGGGGGAGGGGCCTGAACTTGCTTCTGTGGACGGTCCACTCTAGACAGCATTAACCCATCCCAAAGGCAGCGCCTTCCTGACTAATCACTTAGGTCTCACTTCCCAACACTGTTTGCATTGAGGATTAAATTTTCAATACATAAATCTCAACCGGTAATGGGCAGTAGTTGGAATAAGACAATGAGTCAGTAGGAAAGCTTCTTAAACCTGATCCTGTTTTCAGCCTGAAGGTGGAGATCTAAGAAGGGAGAAAGTTGGGGTTCAGAATGACAGCAGATCAAGCAAAAGAAGGAACAAAGGGAAACATGATCAAAGGCACAGGTGGGTAGTTGACAGTCTGCGGAAGGAAGCTTCTCTCATTCTGAAAGTATGGGAAAGGAAAAGAGGATGAGTAAATAGGGATGATTTCTATTACCTTTAAAGCTTAGGATCAAGATTTCCAAATTGAAAATTGTGAGCTCTGTCGTGAAAACTCTGGTTCTTTCGTTTTTTTTTTACCATAGCAGTGTCAGATGAGGGTTTTCAAATGCCTATTGTCTTAGTTAGAGTTTCTATTGATATGAAAAGACATCATGACCACGGCAACTTTGATAAAGAAAATATTTAATTGAGGTGGTAAGCTTACAGTTCAGAGATTCAGTCCATTATCATCATGGCAGGGAGCATGGCAGCATGCAGGCAGGCAACCATGTCTACATCCTGATCAGAAGGCAACAGGAAGTGTCTGTGGCACTGGGCGATAGCTTGAGCATCAAAGCCCGCCCCCACAGTGACACTTCCTGAAACAAAGCTACACCTACTTCAACAAAGGCCAAACCTCCTAACAGTACCACTCCCTATGAGATTGGGGGCCTAGCCCACTGGTTATTGGGCGAATGGGTGTAAAGGGATTGTACAGGCTCCTATTCCTGCACATACATGTTTATTGTGGTACTGTTCACAGAAACCTAGATATGGAATCAGCCTTGGTGCCTATTGCTGTGATGAAACACTGAGACCAAAACCAAGCTGGGGAGGAAAGGGTTTATTCGGCTTATACTTCCAGGTGACAGTCCATCGTTGAAGGAAGCCAGGACAGGAACTCAAACAGGGCAGAAACCTGGAGGCACGAGCTGATGCAGAGATCATGGAGTAGTACTGTTTCCTGGCTTGCTCCCCATGGCTTACTCAACCTGCTTTCTTATAGAACCCAGGACCACCAAACCAGGGATGGCTCCACCCACCATGGGCTGGGCCCTGCCCCATCAATCACTAATGAAGAAAATGCCTTACAGCTGTATCTTATGGAGGCATTTTCTCAATTCAAGTTCCCTCCTTTCAGATGACTCTAGCTTGTATCAAGTTGACATAAGACTAGCAGGCACAGTGCCCATCAACAGAACAGAGGAGTGGAAAAGGAAATATAGTTTGTATACATAATTGGGCTTTATTTAGTAATTAAAAAAACTAAACTGTGTCATTTTCAGGTAGATGGGAGTAGAACTAGATATCATTGTGTTGAGTGAAGTAACCAGACTCAGAAAAACAAGTGTTATGTTTTCTCTCACATATAGAATCTAGATTCTGTTAGAAAAGCAAAACCCTGAAAATAGAAGAGTGAGTACTTGGGAAGAGGAAGGGTGTCAGCAGAGAGCGATGGGGTGAAATAATCAAACCAAATTATATATACTGTGAAAATGCCAGAATGAAACCCACTTGGGGAGGGGGGGGTTGAAACAGTCTCATGCAGCTCAGGCTGGGCTCAAATTCACCAGTATCTTAGAATGACTAAGTCCAGATCCTCCTGCTGGACCTCCCCAGTGCTGGGATTACAAGCATGCTCACCACACCCAGACGAAACCCAAGGTGTCAGATATTGAATCACTACGCTGAGGTATGAAAAGGAGAAACTGAAGCTGACCTCAGGGTTTGGAGATGGGGACTGTCTTAGTCAGGGTTTCTATTGTTGTGAAGAGACACCATGACCACGGCAACTCTTACAAAGGAAAACATCCAATTGAGATGGTGGCTTATAGTTCAGAGGTTCAAGTCCATTGTTGTCATGGCGGAGAACATGGTGGCATGCAGGCAGACGTGGTGCTGGCTACATCTTGATCAGAAGGCAACAGGAAGTGGACTGTGACACTGGACGGTAGCTTGAGCATAGGAAACCTTAAAGTCTGTCCCCACAGTGATCCACGTCCTCCAACAAGGCCACACCCACTCCAACTGAGCCACACCTCCTAATAGTGCCACTCCCTATGAGCTTATGGGGGCCAACTGCATTCAAACTAACGGGGGGGGGGGACCTTAGGGAAGGGATTATGATTGCATGGGGTATTAGGGTGAACCCCTCATGGATGATGTTACAGCCCCTTGACAGGAGTACTGTGCCTTTTTGTTTCTTGTTTGTTCAATGAATGGCATATTGCAGAAGCTCAATACATATCTTTGAATGAAAGAAGGAATTAGCCAACAGACACTTCTATGGGCACATTATGTAACAGCCTTCTCTTCCATATGGGCCCATCAGATAGCCTAGTTCTGTGGTCCCTGTCTGAAACTGTTGGTCTGATGTGATTCTAAAGGTTAGTGCCCCAGACCACATGGAAAGCGCAGTCTGTTCTTCCGTGTGTGTTTCACAAGGAAAAAGGATAGCGGTTCTTGTGAACACTAATTCTGTCGTTCTGGGTAGTGAAGCCTAGCAGCCTCTCGATCAGTGCTCAATAGCACAACCCCTGGATGTCAATCTCATCTCCATCACGTAGTAACTGCTACTGTAGGCAAGTTGTTTATCCTCCATGCCCCAGCACAATTCCTCCAAGCCTAGTGTCTTAACTCAGCATGGCAGCTCACGCCGGTAACCCCAGCACTCTGGGAGGCGAAGGCAGGAGGGCTGCCCCACTGCCTGAGTTTGAGGCCAACCGAGCTATGTAGTCAGTTACAGCCCGAACTACACCGTGAATGACATTTAAGGTATTTAAAATAGCACCTTTGCTCTTGGCTTTTATTATTATTATTATTATCAGCTGGGTGATAACATATAGTACTATATTTACGTAAATTCTATGCTAAGGACAAAGTATCCCCCACAACACCTGGAAAATGGGGGGGGGAATACTAGATGCTCAAAAGATAACGTGAATTGTGTTTGATAGACACAAAGTGAATAGACAAGAAAATGAAAGTGTCTTTAAAATGTAATTTAGACAAGAGGGGTCTGGGGATATGTACACATCTTCTGTTGTTTTCCTATAATTAGTTGCTAGATGCTCTGTGACTTGGTCTTTTTCTTGCCCTCTTCAAAGCGTGGAGTTTGTTGCAATGCGCCTTACAGTTCCTCGGGAACGCTGGCGGTCTGACAAGCCGGCTGTTTGTCTGAGGGCTGAGGTTGCTGCAAGGAAAAGTGGGTTACACGGCAGCACAGTTCCGCTGCTGGAGATGGAGGACCAATAGCCTCCGACAAGGCACACGGGGCGAGATGGAGCAGCCAAGGTCTTTGTGAAGGTTCCTCTGGCCACTCCCGAGCCCAGTGGGTACCTGAGGGTAAGTACCCCATGGTGAGCCTGGAGACCCGGGTGATGCGCTGCCAGAGTCGGATGGCTGGGGTCTTCCCAGCCCGAACAGGTGCTGGTGGCAGCATCCACCTGTACCCCCGCTTTGCCTGGGTGCGGACGGGTGGGAGCGTCGCCGCAGCCCCTGCAGCGCAGACCCGGGCCAGCTCCGGGGCGCGCTGACCTTGCCGCGGGCGGCCGGGCTGGCGCAGTCCCCGCGCCGCAGTGCCGGCTGCTCGTGCGGGCGCCCCCTGGCACCCGGGACCGCCCCGCTCCTCGGCCGCCGCCGCCGCGCGCCCGTGCTCCCACCGCGCGGCCGTGCTCCCACCGCGCGGCCGTGCTCCCACCGCGCGGCCGTGCTCCCACCGCGCGCCACGCCCGCGGCCAGCCGAGCCGAGCCGGCCGCGCCTGGGGCTCCGGAGGGTGGGGCGGCGCGCGCCCACGGGCCGGCCGAGGGCGCCGGGCGCGGGTGCACGCGCAGCGGGTGGGCGTGCTCCGGGCGCGCGCGCCGCCGCCTCAGCCTGTCGCGCCGCCCGCGCCGCCCGCTCCCGGAGCTCGGCCCAGCACGTCCGCTCCGGAGCGGCCGTGGGCAGCGCGGGCCCGCGCGGCATTAAGAGTCAGCCGGCCTCGGACCCGCGTCCCGCACGCGGACTGTCCCGGTAAGCGAGGGCGGGGGCGGTGGGACCCGGCCTGTCCCCCTGAGGGGCGGGTCTGCGCTCCCCGGACGGTCCTCCCGGACTTGGATGCTGGTGTGGGAGCCGCCCCCAGGGGGGCCCTGTGCAAACGGATGCACCCCAGTGACCGCCACCTCTACCCCTGAGGGAGTCCGTGGGGCGACGTGAAGGGAGACGCCCAGGGCGCCCTGCACTTTTTGCCTGGTCCAGCCCCAGTGTGGAGGGCATCCTCCCCAGGGCCCCAGGGAGGCCTTCTGTGTAAGTGGAGAGGCGTCAAGGTAGTCTCTGGACTTGGCTCCACGGGAGACCATCTGGGGACCCCAGGGACCTTCCCGGTGGTGTTGGTGAACCCCAGGTGATCTTAGCCTGTGCTCCCGAGACGCCCAGAAGGAACCTGTGCCTGGAAAAATTGGATCCATTTGTGGCATCGTAGCTCCAAGGACTTTGGCACTGACCTCCTATAGGGCTCAGTATGCCCTCGCTTGTACCCCCTCAACATAGTGGAAAGGAGTGGGGACTGTGGGGCTGTGGCCTTTGTTCATTCCAGTTCCCACCCTGCCCCCGTTAGAATCTCCCTTCTGTATGATAGCCTGGTTGGCTTCGAGCTGGACTTTAGGGGAGATGGAAACTGCTCCTAAGAGCACAGGGCCCAAGGGGTACCAGGACCAGTGAGGCCTCCAGATCAAAGACAGGAGATCTGAGCTCTTGAGTTTGACTACCCAAAGCAGTGAGACCAAGTTTCTGGAGGGAGGGATAAGAGAGAGGAGAGGATTTTGGAGCACCCCTGTGCCAGGCACGGTGCTAGATGTTTAAACGTCTTATGTAATACTTAACAACCGCTTCATAAAATTGCCCCATTTAAACATTAGGTATTTGTGATGCAGGCTTAGCACTTTGCTAACGTTAGATCACAAACGTTAGCATGATGAAGTCTGTTCTTCTAATTTAACTCAGAGAAAACTATAAAAGACGGGCAGAAGCAAGGGTGGATGATTGTTAATAAGTTATGTTGGAGTGCCAAGCATGGGGCTTTGCAATAGCATATGCTCAGCAAATGTGATGCTTACACCGATGAGGACGGATTAACTGAACATGGGACCATGAGAGCAGTTGTCCACTTAATCCCCAGATTGTCAGGACTTGCTTGGGAGAACTAGAGGGACCCACAGTGGAGTCTCCTGGGGCCACCTTCCCCGCTGCAGGATCTTGAGGAAGACACTGTCACTTCTAAGAGTCATCCACACTTCCCTTGTGGCCCTCTATGTGCACCAGTGGACACTAATCCATAAATACCACTCAAGACACTTTGCCCAACAGTTCCTCTGTGCGAGAGAAGCAGGAGCATGGGAAAGATGCGAGCCAAGAAAGGCTTATTGGTAATCTGTTGTCTGGGAGAGAAAGCCTGAGTCTGCCCCTTGTCTCACCCCCTCAACACTTTCATTTCAGCTGAATCCTAAGGGTTTAACTTTGGGCCCAAAGATAGATTCTGGCTTCTTATCCAAAAGTGGAGTGGTGAAGGGGCCAAGCCATGGAATTTACCACAGAGCCATTCTGGAGTGTCCCTGTTCATCTTTGTACTCCTCCTGCACAGCCAGACCTAGTAGCATCCTCCTTTGATAAAATTAGCCTCCTGGAGCTGGGCTCCAGTGAGAAGTGGCCACATCAGAGCAGAGGTCCATCATACAGTCAGGCTCGGTCCTAGGTTTCTTTGAAAACGTATATACCTACTTTGAGACTGAGGCAGGGGGATTGCCAGCCTGGGCTACAAGGAAAACTGTCTCAGAAAACCAAAACCAAATAAATAAGAAAACACTGTTTTTCTGCGCTGGCTGTGGTAACCTATGTCTATTATCCTGACACTTGGGAGGTGGAGGCAGGCAAATTGTAGGTGTAGTTCAAGGCCAGCTTGGGCTACATAGCAAGTTCTAGGCCCTGTCTCAAAACAAAAGATAAAAAGAAAAAAAAAAATGTTCCTTCGGGTTCTGAGATGACATAGTGAGAAGAGAGACCATGCTGTTGAGGAAACGAAATACTCTAACTTACCAGTTGTTAGCTGGGCTTTCTTTTCCTTAACGACTTGGCTCCTTTAAGGATGTAATGGTTGTGGTGCCTCATGCATAGCTCAACAAGCAAATTCTGACAGGTTCATATTGGGTGGTACCTCTCTGTTATACACTTGTTTAATCCCCTCTCAGCTTAAACCCTCTCATTACTTCATCTGACCAAAGTAAACACATATATTGTTTTAAGAGAAAACCGAGACCAAGCCTGCACATATGGTGGAGTTTGTCCTAATTCCGATAGTTCCTTGTTTGTTTGTTGTTTGTTCTTTCCAAGACAGGGTTGCTCTGTGTAGTCCTGGAACTTGTTCTGTAGACCAGGCTGGCCTCAAACTCAGAGATCTGCCTGTCTCTGTCTCCTGAGTGCTGGGACAAAAGGCTCTCAGGTAGTTCTTGTTGGAGTCTTATTATTATGTTATTGTGGTTGTTACTAAACTGATCTTTTCATCAAGGGCTCTGAGTATCACACTCCCTGGTAACCCTGGAAAAAATCACCTGCTTGATCCAAGTGCTGCCCAGATCTTGGATTCTCACTACCATCTCCTGAGGTCTAATATTGAGTCGACATTACATCTCAAAACTTGTCAGAATAGTGCCTAAGCACAGCACAAGTAGAATGTGTGTGACGGTGTTACCAGGCGGCCCAATCTTCTCAAAAATGCTTCGTTCCAAAGGAAAATAAAGGAAAATGCCCCTTCCCCACCTGAGTAAGCACAGATGGGTGTGGATTTCTCAGCCTTGGCTCTTCATAGGTTCTCTGACCACGTTCTAACCACTTTTCTCTTCCAGCATTAACCATGTATTTTGTAAGTGCTTCCTTTTCTTGGAACATGGATAATAAACCTCCCCAGGTCCACTTCCCATGTTCCTGTTTTCTCCCAGTACACCTGGTCCTGAGTGGTTCATATCTATGCTAATAGCCTCCCATCTCTTCAGCTAAAGTATCCATTGTCTATCAGTCCCACACGCCTCTCTGGCAACGCTTCTTCATCCCCTAGATTTACTTATTCATATCTGATGGGAAGATCATTATCTACTCGATCCTTCAACCTTAATGACTGAGCTCTGACTGGAATCGCTCTACCAGCTTTGGACCAAGAAGCTTGGACTGTCAGTGTCCTTCTGGAGACATGATTATTGGTTCCATTATAGCATCTCTCCGCTCTCCACCCACCTTCCAGCAATCCCCTCAGAGGTCTGCACACATCCTAAGTGCTGCCAACTGGCCAGCGCTATGCCATATAAATAGGAAAGTTCTTGTCCTTGAGGAGTTCGCATAGAATCGGTCTGCATTCCCTCACTCGTTCACTATTAATATAAAGTGCACGGAAAGTATTAGGGAAAATACAACTTTCCAGGCTATTATCTGGCAGTCAGTAGAGAGTGTGTCATTTTCCCAGGTGTCACTGACAACTAACTGCTAAGATGTGTTTCTACAAGCAACCACATTCCAACCCCCTGCCAAAGTTACTTTTGCCCATGTGTTTTGAGCGAACTGGTCACACACATTCTTGCCTTCCTCCGCTAGTCATATGCTTGGATAGTACGTTACAGGTTACAAGGCCCTTTACGTATTATGATCTCTGATTTTGAACACATCTCCCGTTACTGTGGTCCTCTCACTGAAGTTCAGTGAGATGACTGGCTCACCCTCTTTATCATGTTTGTGTTTGTTTCTTAAGCTTATGCCTCCTTGTAGACAAAGCCCCGGTGATTACTGCAATTACTACCTGCCAGATCTCAGGTTGAGGGAAAGAGTCGCATGTTGGAAAGCTTCGAAATAAAGGTCACCCATTGCACTCACAGCTCAGCCCTGGGGTTTATCAGGATGGTCTCTCATCATCCTGGCCAAGCTCCTCTCCCTTACTCTCCCCTCTTCCCTGAATTCAAATGAATATTCTCCTTTAAACAAATATTTTAAGCATGCTACCTCAAACCAGTTCTTTGAGCTGATGCTAATTCCTATGTGAATGCTGATTTCCTTGCCTATTTCTATACAGCACCCAAGCTGGCTGCATAGCTCTAAGTCATGATGGAGTCCCCATATAGCTCCATGCTTGGCGTGTGTTTTTACCTCTTCCTGGAATGCTTTTTTTTTTCTCATCCACTGGGTTAACTCCCACTCATCTTCAAAATTTAGCTCCAGCAACACCTTTTTTTTTTTAATCCTACACGTATGCCCCCTACACACGCACGTACTCTGTGCGTCCTCACAGGCTGAGATTCCATTTGTTCATCCTACCAACAGCGATCAGCACTTGATTTGTGCCTAACACATAGTAGGCTGCGCACACACACACACACACACACACACACACACACACACACACACGTTTATGGACTCAGCAAGCCAGTGAATGGTAATAAAGTATAATAACTGTGTAAGTGGCGCTGCATCTGGGCTTCGGGGATCTAAAACAGGGAGTGCCTCTCCATCTTGCTGGGAAAATTCACTTGCTGAGTGCAGTCACACCAGCCAATCACTGCCAGTGTGATGTTCCTTAACTGTTGCTCTGCTTCTGGGGGAAGTCAGAGCTGTAGCTTTTAATGAAGACAGCCCAGTCCCCCAGAGGCTAAAGATCATGCCATCATTTTGTTCTCGCGTATATTAAAGCTTCGTGAGCTCTCAGTAAATATGAAGCCGCAGCAGCAGGATGTCCCTCCTGCCTCGTAGCCTCGAGCCGAGGCCAGGAAGACAGGTTCACTCGGTCTTCAGCCTGTCGGCTCCTTAGACAGTCCTGAAAACCTCCCTGCAGTTTGGGTGACTGTGTCTCCCCAAGCAGGCCGAAGTGGATGGAAGGAGATGGGGAGAGAGACCTTCAAGGTCTGCAGACATGAAGACTGAAGCCAGTCTGTAGGTTACTGGGAGGCGGCTGACAGCTAGAAATGGCCCCGAGGACACTGAATTGAGAGACCGGAGAACAACTGGACCGCGTGGGCTTGGGTTGCCCCAGAGACCTACAGAGGGTAAGGGACTCTGCGTGATCGCTTTTGCGGAAGTTCTTCAGGTTAGTGCTGATATGTGTGGTGAGCTCAGGGTCTGTGCTGTGTTGTCAAGTCAGCAGTTCTCAAACTGGGGGCCAAGACCCCTTTGGAGGTTGAAGGACCCTTTCACAGGGGTCACATATCAGATAGCCTGCGTATCAGATGTGTACGTTATGATTCCTGACAGTCACAAAATTACAGTTATGAAGTCGCGATGAACCAGTTTTATGGTGGGGGTCACCACAGCCTGAGGAACTGTATTAAAGGGTCACAGCGCTGGGAAGGTTGAGGACTACGTCTCTAAGTTGACCTTTGCAGAGCCCAGTTCTGTTGGTTTCTATACTTTTGTAACTTCTACCTTGTGTGTTACGTGGTTCTTGGTCAGTCCCTCAGATACGTGCTTCCAGGAACAAATCGACCGGTTAAGATGCTACACTCGCATGCACAGAGGCTGCTCCTGCTCGAGTTCTCGGGCTCAAACCCAGGACCAAGGAGATGCGTTTTCAAGCTTCCTTCTTACGTGCTTAGCAAGCTGCCCTGCTGTGGGTCAAGCTATAGTCAACGGGACGCAAAATAAGTACCACAGACTTGGAAACGGTGGTTTCTCCTGTCTTATCATTGTGGTTGTGGAAGCTGGCTAAATTCCAAAATTTCATCCCTCTCATTTGTAGACAGATGGTAGCAGATCCTGCCCTCTGTGGCCAGAAAATCACACATGGTTGCTGTATGGTAGGTCTTCTCACCGAAGAGCTCTGACTCACCACTCGGGTTCCACCTCTGAGGGGGCAGCGCTGATGTGGTGTGCCGCGCTGACTAGAGTTCCTAGGACTGAGTTCCAGAGACTCGTTCTGATCAGAGTTTTGGCCAGATTCGCCTGTGTTTGTTTTCTTCAGTTTTTAGTTCTGGGAATGAAATCTAGGCGCCTGTTAGACCAGTTCTCTACCACTGAGCCCCATCCCAGCCTCCTTTTCAGTTTTTGAGCCTGAGTTTTGCTAAGTTACCCAGGCCAGCCTTGAATTCACTTCACAGCCCAGGCTGGCTTTGAACTTGTGATTGCCCTGCCTCAGAATCCTGAGCAGCTGGGATTACAGGCCTGCATAAGCCAGCTCAGCTTCCGGCCAACATTGGTGAGAAGAAAGGATACTGGAGCCGGGTGGTGATGGCTCACACCTTTAATCTCAGCACTCGGGAGACAGAGGCAGGAGGATCCCTGTGAGTTCAAGGCCAGCCTGGTCTACAAAAGGAGTTCCGGGGCTGTTACACAAACCCTGTCTTGGGGGGGGGGGGGGGAGCGGAAAGGAAGGGAGAAAGGATACTAACGCCATGTCTGAAATAAATTTATTTTGCCCAGTCATCTCTGCAACATTCATGTTCTGTGAAAGACAGTGGAAACCATCTAGATTATTCTACCCTTTGTTTTCATTCCTTTTTACTCAAGCTCAACACCCCTCTCATCTATCTCTCATCTATATATCATCCATCCATCCATCCATCTCCTTCCTTCTCTTCCTTCTCCCCCTCTGTAGACCAGGCTGTCCTCAAGCTCACAATGGCCCTCCTGCCTCAGCCTCTCAAATGCTGGGATTACAGGTGTGTGCCACTACACCCAACTTTCAAACATCCCTCGGCCTGCTTCTTTACACTTAGGGGTTTTCATTGCGTGTTCCTGCCTAGGAAAGTCCTCATAACCTCCAGAAAATCCCTTTTAATTGCTCTTGGGCCTTCCAAACAGTGTTCACGCCTATACAAAGGATCAGGCTCAAGTGAGTAAATGTACTTTACAGTACCGTGCTGAATGAGGAAACTCCTGCCTGCCTCTCCACAGGCACAAATCTTTATAGAGGTGCCTGGGAAGAGAGGTTCCCTTGCTGCCTTTGCCTTCTGTATTTCTTTACCAGCTCCTGCTGTGGAGCAACACCTCTCCCCTCCCACTACTTTGCCCTTATAAATAATCCCATTGCATTCTAAGTAGGTGCTCTGCAAAGAATGGGTGTGTCTCGCACACACATTCTGAGCTGCCCACATATTCGTTCTGCCTGACAAATACATCTAAACAGCCTTCTCTTGCTGAAAGAAAGATTACGATCTCTGGCATTTTCCCTTCTTCCTGCTCACAGTCAGCTAGCCATCCTTGCCCACACTCTTATCTCCCACCATCTGCTCCTACCCCTGAGGGTTTTTATTTTCTTATATACCACAACACCTTGATACCTGAGACCACATCTTCCTATCTCTTTTTCGTTCTTGTTGGAGAAGGAAAAAAAAAAAAAAAAGACTCCACCCACCAGCCAAAGAAGTAGTCATTAAGGATAATTTGTGGGATCTTTCACTTCCTTTTAAGTCTTCCTAGGACTTTCTCCTAGCACGGGAGAGATCAGGCTTTCTCACCGGGTGTTCGTTTTACCCGTCACTAATCAGCGCCACTTGTTTCTCCAGGAATTAGAGCTGATTGTGTTAATTTCTCAAACGCCACAGGTGCCTGTCTCGGCTATTCCGACACACTCGCTTTTAATCAAGGTGTCTTTTGTAGTCCTCTCCATTAAACATTAAGAGATTCAGCCTTAATCTTAAAAGGCTTAATTCTGTTGTGTCCTCGCAGTTTATAATCAAATCATAGCCTTGTCATTTCAAAATGATGAAAAAAAAATGAACAAACAAAAAATGGCTTGGAGTTGGATCTTAATGGCTTCCTGTTAATGGTTCTACTTCCCGTGTTTGGCCTTAGAGATATAAAGTGGTCTAGAAAAATGAACCAGCTGAAGCAAAAAGAAACTATGTTCAAAGAAACTATGGCAAAGAGTATTATGTCATTTTACTTTTTATATTTGGTTATTTTCATTGTGTATAGAAGCCTCTGGCTTCATAAAAGTTTGCCCCAAAATAAACTCCCGTAACTATTGCAGTGACTTCATGACCAGTTGAGCTATCTTGATATCTTCCAGAGAGAAAGTGGTTTCCTGACATCGAGCAGTGGGTAGAGGCAGAGCTGCAGTGTTGGGAGGTATCTGTGGTCCAGGCGCTAATACACTGTGGATGAGTCACTCACGTGTAGAATGGTGCTCCCAACTGGCGGAGCTTGTTTAGTACCCTTATTATGTCATCACAAAAAGCCAAAAAGCCAAATGCACACACTGTTTCTCTCCCAGTCAGTCAGTCCTGGAAAGTGATTTTAGTATGTTTCCAACTATGTTTCAGCCCATGTCTTATAATAAACACAAAAGTCTCATTACTGTTCTCTAAATCTTCTGCCATAACTTATAAGAAAGAGGCTCCGCCCATCTGTTTGTAGAGCTAGTGCATTCCCTATAGCCCCAGGAGCCGCGTGGATACTGCCACGCTCTGGTGTTTGCAATCTGTTAACACTGATTAAAAAAACAAAGGGATGGCTTCTGCTATTGGTTACAAATCCAAGTGTATATTATACTTGCTGTGTGTCTCAACCCACCCATTTATCGCCTGGAGTTTTTGACAGAGACTTGCCCTACCCCCAGAATGCAGCTGATTCACTGTTTGGGTACCATTGTTCTTATCTTTGTGTTTCAAAAATTAAATCAATTTTTATCATTTTTATAGACAAACTATAAGTTATTTTATAGTTTCCTATTGAAATTATTTCTCCCCTCTTGCCATTGATTTTTAAATGCTTTAGTAAGCTGGAAGAGCATGGTGGTATACACCTTTATTCTGATTTAGGAGGCAGAGTCAGGTGGATATTGTCTAAGTTAAGGCCAGCCTGGAGTCCCAGGTCAGCCAGGGCTACATAGAGAAACCTTGTCTCAAAAAAAAAAAAAAAAAAAAGAGTATCTGAGTAACACGCGCAAAGCCCTGGCCTCAATCCCAACACTGCCAAAGAAAAAGTAGTAGAATTCTTCAGTTAAAAAGAAAAAATCGGGCTGGAGAGATGGCTCAGAGGTTAAGAGCACTGACTGCACTTCCAGAGGTCCTGAGTTCAATTCCCAGCAACCACATGGTGGCTCACAGCCATCTGTAATGAGATCTGGCGCCCTCTTCTGTATACATAATGAATAAATAAATTAAAAAAAAAATCTTTAAAAAAAAAAAAAAAAGAAAAAGAAAAAATCATGCCGGGCAGTGGTGGCGCACACCTTTCATCCCATCACTCAGGAGGCAGAGGCAGGCGGATCCCTGAGTTCGAGGCCAGCCAGGTTTACAAAATGAGTTCCAAGATAGCCAAAGTTATTACACAGAGAAACCCTGTATCAAATAAATAAATAAAGAATGAATTGAATAAAATGTCTCAAAGCCATTTATATGAAAAATAGACACATAAAAGAACTGTTCACCATGCTTTGTCACAAGAAAAATACAAATCTAAACTGCACTGAGATTCACCTCACCCCGGTCAGAACAGCTGTCACCATGAAAACAAACAACAGATGCTGGCATGGATACTGGGTTGTTAGTCCAGTCCCTATGGAAACAGCACAGAGGTTCCAAAAAAAAAAAAAGACTAAAATAAGGCTGTCATATTGTCCACTTCCAGGTCATGTACCTGAAGGAACCTAAAATCAGAATACACCAGAGATAACTAAGCCAAGCATAGTGAAATGTGCCTGTGATCCCAGAACTCAGGAAGCTATAGTAGGAGGACCCCAATATCCAGGCCAACCTTGGAGGACCCCAACATCCAGGCCAGCCTTGGAGATATATACAGTGAGTTTCATACCAGCCTAGGCTACACAGAGACTCTATCTCAAACCAAACAAACAAAAAAGTAGTTATATCGGTGCACTCCTTTTGTTATTTTATTTGTTTGGAGGCAGAGTCTCACTATTAGACTTGACTGGTCTGGAGCTACTGTGTACACCAGGCTGGCCTCGAACTCACAGAGATCAGCAAGCTCTGCCTCCTGAGTGCTGGGATTAAAAGTGTGCACTCCCATGCCCAGCCACACCCATGTTTATTGTGGCACTCTTCACAGTAGTCAAGTTATTGGATGCCCATCCACAGATGAGTGGGGAGTGAAATGTGGCATTTATACACAATGGAATTTTATTCAGCTGTCAGAGTGAAATATTTACAGGAAGGTAAGTAGAATTAGAGTCCGTCAAGTTAAAAAAAATAAGACAGTATTAGACAAAACTTCACACTTTCTCTCACATGCAGAATGTAGACTTTTATAAAAGATGTTTAAGTAGAAGGGGGATTATTTATAAAGAGGAGGTTACTGATGGGAGAAGGGATGGGTAAGAGCAATAGAGAGTGAACATGTTCAAAGTACATTCTATTCCATGTATGAAAAAGCATAATTGAATCCATTTTTTTTGTACAGTTAATAGACACAAATTTTTGATGATTCTAAATCACAATAGAGAATCATTATCAGAGTACTTTTGAGGTTTTGTTTGGTGGTTTGGTTTGGTTTGGTTGGTTGTTGGTTTGGCTGTCCTGCAACTTGCTCTGTAGACCAGGTTGTCCTTGAATCCAGAGATCCGTCTGCCTCTGCCTCCCAAGTGCTGGGATTAAAGGCATGTGCCACGGCTACCCAGCACATAGTTTTAATTAAATAAGATGAGAATTATCAGAAACCATAACATATAGTTAAAAAAAAGTCATTCCTAAACTTTGGGTTCAGTTACAGGTTCATAAACACATAAGCATACCCAGTATTTCCTTATAAAATGTACTTCTTATTCTAAGTTGAAATTTAAAAAAAAACTTAAAAATAGGATTGGGTGTATGGACGGCTTGGTGGTAGAACACTTACCTTGCCTTTCTGAGGCCATGTGTTCCATCTCCAGCACTGCAAAATAAAAATAAACAGACAAATACTGATCAATTTTTTTAAATTAAAAAACATCCCACTTAAAGTATTGCAGGAAAGCAGGAGCTGGAATTTAAAATTGCTTGTATTGAAAATAGCAGTAAGGGGACTGGAGAGATGGCTCAGTGGTTAAGAACACTGGCATCTCTTCCAGAGGACCCAGGTTTGACTTCTAGCACTCACATGGTGACTGACAACTGATTATAACTCCAGTTCCAGGGGATCTGACACCCTCTCCTGGCCTCTGTGGGCAATGCATACATAGTACACAGACATACATGCAGACACAACACTCCTACACATAAAATAAAGAGAAATAAATCTTTTTTAAAAAGAAAAATAGCAGGGAAGGGTTGTGTGTCAATTTAGCATTCCTCCTCTTGGTGTATCTTTGGGACTTGCCTTCCTGCCTAACATAGAGCATAGCTATCCCCCATGAGGCATCTGGGCGGTGTTGGGGTCATAGGCCCACCTAGAACCCCATGGTCTAACTTTAACATACACTGTCCTCTACACTCCTTAACTCTGACAACCCTCATTAGACCATTTGAGCTTGTGAAAGAACATGAACGTTCTAATGACGAAGAATATATGCTCCAGACACAGGCTTTAACAGATAGTCCAAACTAAATATCTCAAACTGGAGTTAGCTGCCAACTCAGGGAAACGGGGTAGGAGAGAAACTGGAAAATATAGAGTAGAAAATGTGAAAACTACATAATTCTTTCTTTAAAGCTTAGATCCTGCTTCAGTTTCTTGTCTATTGCTGTTTCCTTGGTCTATATCATGACCAAGGAAGCTCTTGTGAAAGAGAGAGTTTAATTGGGCTTATGATCCCAGAGGCTTAGACTCTACGATGGCAGGGTGAAGGCGTGGCACCAGGTGGTTGGAGAAGCACCTGAGAGCTCACATCTTGATCCACAAGCAGAAGGCAGAGAGAGCTAACTGGGAATGGCAAGTCTTTGGAAACCTCAGAGTCCACCCCCAGTGGCACACCTCCTCCATCAAGCCCACATCTCCTAAGGCTTCCCAAACAGTCCCACCAACTAGGAACCAGGTCCTCAGACATATGGGCCTGTGGGGGCCATTCTCATTCAGAGACCACAGATCCCGTCAGCACTTTGTGGTGTGCCCATTATCAATAGACTTGCATATTTTGAACATCTTTCCACAGTGACACGCTTGCACCTTAATGTTTTTCACACCCTTGAGTCTTCCCTGTCCTGTGCTATCAATTTTTCTTTTTATGTTGCGAACAACACATCTGTTTTTAAATTTAGATTTGTATTTATTTGTATGTGGAGAGCAGTATTGCTTATAAGTGCAGGTGCCTGTGGAGGCTAGAGGGAATCCCATCCCCTAGAGATGAAGTTAGAGGCATTTGTGAACTGCCACACATGGGTGCTGAGAACGGAGCTGGATCCTTTAAAGGGGAGCAACATGAGGTTTAACTGCTGAAATGTCTCTCCAGCCCCTGGTATTTATTTTGAAAAAGGAAGGAGGAAAGTATTTTTTAATCAGAATTTACTTTGAGGGCCTGGAGAGACGGCTCAGTGGTTAAGAACACTTGCTGCTCTTCCAGAGGACCTGAGCTGAATTCTAAGCACCTACATAATGGTTCACAACTGTTTGTAACTGCATTTTTAGGGAATCCGATGCCCTCTTCTGGCTTCTGAGGACACTAGGCATACAGGTGATATGAGATATACATGTGATCAAAACACTCATAAAAATAAAATTATTTTTAAAAAGGAATTTACTTTTATTGTCCACTGAGACATGACTTTCTAGATCAGTGGTTCTTAACCTTCCTAATGCTGCCACCTTTTAATACTGTTCCTCCTGTTGTGGTGACCCCCAACCATAAAATTATTTCATTGCTAATTTATAACTATAATTTTGTTACTGTTATAAGTTGTAATGTAAATATCTGATATGCTTCCCTGTGAAAGGGTCATGACCCACAGGTTGAGAATCATTGTCCTAGATCTTTTCCATAAACTTTTGCTACCATCCTGCAAGACTCATTCACAGTAAACATTCTTTAATTTTATATGTCAGGGCTTTTTATCCTTTTGAGTTTTATTTTAAATTTTGTAACTAACTAACATGGAAGAGGCAGGTCTTCTCAGTTTATAGTTCAAGAATATAGGTTTCTGGTGGCGTACACCTTGAATCCCAGCAATCAGGAGGCAGCTCTGTGAGTTTGAGGCCATCCTGGTCTACAAGTGAGTTCCAGGACAGCCAAGGCTACATAGTGAGACCCCATCTCAAAAACAAAACAAAACAAAACAAAACAAAAACCATGAGTTTGCTTGGTAACAGTAAGTTGCAGGGTAGAAATTTGTACCACTGTGGTGCATACAAGCGATAAATATTTCTGGAAAGATTATGTGGCTGTCACAAGACATGGTACATAGTAAGGTTTTATTTAGAAAAGTAAGACTTCAGCCGGGCGGTGGTGGCACACACCTTTGATCCCAGCACTCGGGAGGCAGAGCCAGGTGGATCTCTGTGAGTTCGAGGCCAGCCTGGTCTACAGAGTGAGATCCAGGACAGGCACCAAAACTACACAGAAAAACCCTGTCTCAAACCATCCCCAACCCCCCCAAAAACAAGGCTTCTTGACAATTAACTGAAAAGATTTGGCTTGGGTTTTTTGTTTTTGTTTTTGTTTTGTGTGTGTGCGTGTACAGAGGTGTGTGTATGTATGTGTGTATGTGTGTGTATGCATGTATAGAGGGGTGTGTGTGTGTTTGTGTATGTGTGTGTGCGTGTACAGAGGTGTGTGTGCGTGCGCGCGTGCGCACGCGCGCATGTATGAGGGGTGTGTGTGTGTTTGCATGTATTGAGGTGTGTGTAGTGTGCGTGTATACGCATGTGGAGGCCAGAGGCCAACTTTGAGTGTTATCCTTAGGAGCCATCCACCCTGTTTTTTGAGACAGTGCCTCTCACTTGGACTGGGATTTGTGGACTAGGCTAGATCTGCTGCCATCAGATCGTCTCCAGTGTCCCGTGCTGGGATCGCATGCACACCATCGCACCTGCCTTTTTCTGTGTATCTGGGAATCTAGCTCTGGTCCCCGTGTGCAGCATGTTACAGACGAGCTGCCTCCCCAGCCTTTGGCTTGGTTTTGTTTGAGACAGTGTCTTCCTCCGGAGCCCAGGCTGGCCCTGAACTCAGCGGTCATCTTGCTTCAGCCCCCAGAGTACCAGGATCACAGGCCTGAGCCACTGTGCCTGGCTTTGAAAATGTTTCTTAACATCTGTTTTGGTCTAGATAGCTCACGAGGGTGGAGGTAGGCGTTGCGCACGGTGAAATAGTCAGAGGAAGCTGGTGTCGATCAGATGATCACCCCATTGAACATGTGATGAGGAGAGCAAGTGCTCCAGAACGAAGAGCATGGTTCTGGGAGCACTCCAGTCTGGAGTCTGCGGTGACTTCCCCAAAGAAACGATACTTGAGCAAGCCGGGAAGAGGGGGCAGTAATGTCAAATAAAAGCATGTCAAATAAAGGCTACAGCAGGGCTAGTAGAGCTTGGAACACAGAGAAGAGAAGGGAAGTCCGAATGTATGGTGCCTCATACGCCATAGCAAAAGCACAGTTTTGAGGGATTTGATCCTGACAGCTGTAGAAAGCCCCTGAAAACATCCGTGCTGTTCCAGATGTTCCCGAGTGTCCCAGGATCCCTTAACCCAGCATCAGAATCCAGTGATTCCTATAACGTATTCCCAGCTCTCTGGCAGGACTTCTAGTCTTCTAATCTTTTTAAAATTGCCATCTACCATTTTGTCCTTCAGCCAATTAGTTACCAGTTTATTCCTAAAATTCCCTAATTCTGTTTCCATGGCGACAAATGCACTCAGTGTCATACCTGCTCTTACTTCAGTTCAAGCCTTCAGCCTCTACCCAGACTAGTATAGTAGTCTTTAACTGTCTCTGCCTTGCCTTTTACCCATGGCCACCTTTCCCCCAAATAAACTGAAGATAGCTTCTCACACATTCCCTAAGGTCCCCTGTGTCCTGATAGTGTGGTCTCACACATTTTTGAACCTTAAAAATAGCCAGATGGCTATATAGTTTGTACCATAAAATTTACTCATTTAAAGTATGGCACTAAATTATTTTTAGCGTATGCACAGCTATGCAATCATCACCACACTCTAACATTAGAATGTTTTTGTTGCCCCCCAAATAAGGCCATGCCCATTAGCAGCCACACCCACCCACAACTTCTGTGCAGACTTAGGGAAGTACCAACCTATTTTATTTCCCTAAATTTACTGGACATTTCACATAAACGGAATCACAGAACCTCTGCTTTCCCATAAATATCTCCTTTCAAGGCACATCCATGTTTAGTGTATGCCAACACTTTTTTGTGAGAGAAGGCTATCCCATTGTATGGATAGGGGACGTCTGTTTATCCAGGTCTGGTTGCTTCTTTGGAATCTGATGTTTAGAAGCTTGGGTGATGTGGTGCTGTTCCATCTCCATTTCCTATGATGAGTGCATAGTGCCTTGAACTTGTTCAGTCAGCCTTGATTAGAGTGTGCTGAGGGCGAGGTAAGATGGACTGTTGCTCTGCTTAGAACAAGCATTCCTCGGCCATCTTCCAGTGAGGCTCCTAAGAGTAGGAAGGAGTAGACCAGCTTTGCGGTGTGCTGGGTCTTATCCTTACCTTGCCCCACTGTACTGTGGTCGCGCAGAGGACGGGGGTAATATTCCTTTTAACTTGTGAGAAGTTATGGCTCTTATTGAAGAGTATAAAAGTGAAGGTGAAAATGTGAGTGTAACATTCATAAAGTCCTAGAAGAGCAGCAGGTACCTACCTTGAATAGGCCCATTGTCTGTGAGTGAGAGACCCACAACAGGGGACCGGGGGATGTTAGTGATCTTGACCACATACATGGAGGTGACAAAGTTTCCCGACTGCCTCATTCAGGAGACTTAAAAAATAGAAATCCATTCACTCTGGCTTGAAAATTAGCTAGCACTCGGTCGGGATAGACCCTGGGTGGACTGTGCTCAGTACTTACTGGAGGTGCTTTCTTTCAATCAGAAAACCTGAAGTGTGTTAGGTCTCCTTCTAGGGAAGAGGAAAAACTTGAGATCTGGAGTCGCAACCACCTCAAAGTAGCAGAGACCTGATGGCCCTGGGCTGGACCAGCTCTCCAGTAACATGGAAGACAGTTACCGCATATGTATAGTACTCTCTGCTTAATTAAGCACTATTTTTCTTCTTTCTTGTATATGGTGTGTGTGTGTGCACACACACACAGACGTACATGTTTTGCTGAGGTCAAACCCAGGGCCTTAAGCATGCAGCACAAAGCTCTCTACTGTGGAGCTATATCCCCCGCCCAAGTTCATTCTCTTACGTTGTCCTCATGGCAGCACTGTGAAGTGTGCTGAACAGATAGCCCTCAGTCCACCGGTGGGAAAACCAAAACCACAGCCAGTCGGAAGCAGAACCACACAACGTCTTGTGACTTCTTAGCATGTGCCCTTGCTACACTATTTAATAGTACCTGCCTTTTCCGTGAATGGCTAAAACTGATTTTGTCCACAGAGCCATGGGGGTGTTGATGTCCAAGCGGCAGACGGTGGAGCAGGTGCAGAAGGTGAGCCTGGCTGTGTCAGCCTTCAAGGATGGGCTACGGGACAGGCCTTCCATTAGACGTGGGGGTGAGCTGCCAGGGTCCCGCCGCGGCACTGTGGAGGGCTCTGTTCAGGAAGTACAGGAAGAAAAGGAAGCAGAGACAAGTGGCCCCGTGGTCCAGGAAGAGAGCAGTATCAACCGTGCAGCCTGGGAGCGGCTCCGAGATGGGCGTGGAATTGAGCCTGAGGAGTTTGACAGAACCAGTCGATTCACACCCCCTGCCTTCATCCGACCCACCCGGAAGCTGGATGACGACAAACCTCCAGATATCTGCTTGGATCCCCGGGAGGCTGTGAGTGTTCTGTTAAGGCAGGATTCTCCTGTCTTAGCCTTTATAAGGATCAAAGAACAGGACAGGGAAAGCTAGGTGTGGCTGAGGTGAGACTCTGAACCAGAAGATGGAGTTGGGTTCTGAACAGTCCTTTTCCCACAAGACAGGTTTAAATGTGTCTCAGTAGAGAGTGCTTGCCTTGCATGTTCAAGTCCCTGTGTTCCATCCCCAGTACCACAAAGGGAAACGATGTTCCATATGAATGAAATACTGGGTATATCTTGAATTAGTCATAGTGAAAAGACTTGGACTTTTGAGTGGGACGGAATGGGGCGGCAAGACAGATCTTGCGCTAACCCTATCATCTGTGGACTCTCAACCACAGAGGGTACTAACCCCTGTAGGGGACATTTGGGAAACTGAGGAGGGGGAACTGGGGTAAGATACAATGGTTGGGGGCTTCTGCTGTCATAAAGTATCAAGACAGCTGGGGATGTTAAATGTCGTATAGTGCTTGGGACAATCACTCACACAGATTATTTGCTGTGAAGTGCTAATTGTATCTCTGTTCCGAAACATAGTAGCAGAGCCCTAAGCAGCTAGAAGAGCTTCCTGGTTTTCATCCACCAGGAAGAACACTCTTACAACCTTAACCGCGGCTCCAGAGAGACCCAGCCCCATGCAGCAGCTGCAGGATCTCGCTATCTGTACCTTCAAATCCTGTTCCTTCCTGCCAGGTTGTCAACGATGAGATGTGTGATATCTGTGAAGTCTGGACCGCTGAGAGCCTCTTCCCATGCAGAGTCTGCACCAGGGTTTTCCACGACGGTTGCCTGCGCCGCATGGGCTACCTCCAAGGAGACAGTGCAGCGGAGGTGACGGAGATGGCCCATACAGAAATAGGCTGGAGCTGCTACTACTGTGTGAGTCTGGACTGCGGGACGGTAGGAAGACTTGGCATTCTTTCCGGAGGCCCAGTCTTAAAAATGACTGTTTCTAAGCAGTGCTTTAAGGGATTTTCTAACAGTGCATGCAAGGGTCCTCGAGCTAGACCATCAGTTCTTTGCTGGGCGGTGCACTGTATGGCACTTAAAAAATAATGTGCTAGGAGCACCCGGGCCCAGTTGTAACACACCAGACCTTTGCCAAGTGTGTTCCGGGGGAGCAAAACCACCCTCAGCTAAGCATCATAAGAAGAATAGGCCTAACTGATGGAAAGTAGTTCTGCATAGGGAAGTGCTAGGTTCTCTAAAAGTCTACAGCTGTCATTCCTTATACCTGAACCCCTGCAGCCTGCATCCTGAAGAGCCTGCATCCAACAGAGGTAGATCCTGTCGCAGAAAAACACTGTCTTGATGTCCTCACCTGACCTACTGCCTGTTAGGAGCTTTTGTTCCTCATCTCTGAAGTGATCATTATGTGAATTAAATAGCAAAGCTGTATTGATTCGTAACTCTGCAACTATATATAAATGCCTTCCAACTCCTAATGGCAGAAGGAATCTAAGGTTTCCATTGAAAGCTGGATTCACAGCCATTTATCACCATCCGGGAACAGAATCCCGGCCTTTCCTTCCTGCTGTGCTATCCTGCAGACTCTTCACTACCCTCTGATTCAGTGTAAGGAGCAGCTGGGGACTGTCCTCCTCCTCTGCCTGCAGAAAGCAGACATGTGCTACTTTCTGACTCTCCACCCATGGCTGATCCACAAAATCAAGTCTGGAAGCTATTTCCAGCTGCTGAATACCTCCCCTCTAGAATACACCACAGAAGACCCTACTCTATGGCCTCTCCACCCCCGCCTCCCTCTCTCTCTCCCCTGACCCGTACATACACTATATTGCCACCACCACCAGCCTTTCACTTACAGCAACCCTGCTTGCCAGTGTGCTGCCAGCATGGGCCTGGGTCAATATGTGTCTCTTTGCGGTCTCCCAGAATGCTCTGCTTCCTTCCCAGCGCTGCTGGGGTCCTGCCATTACCAACACCACCTCTACCAGCTTTTTACAAAGACTTCCTCCCAGTTCCTCCCTTTCTTTTCCTTCCATTCACAATCACACTTCTTAAGAGCACTTCCCTGCCTCCTGACTCCTCCACCCCTCCAGCCTGACCTCTGCATTCAGCACCTTGCTGAACTGGCTTGTACTGAGGTCATCAATAATCTCCCTAATTGTCAAGTCCAATGATCTGTTCTCTGGCGCCTTCTTACTCAGCCTTTCTGAGTGGTGTTGAACCCTGCCTTATTCCCTTCTCTTTCCTTGGCATTTATTTTATAGAATTTATACAATATGTGGAAACTAGAGATTCACAAATAATAAAAATCCCGCCACATGTATATTACCACTGTTAATTCACCTCTTACGGCGCGGCGCCGTCTTTGCTTGGTATCCGGTACTCCCGGTCTCTTCCAGCCGCCTTTGACCATTCTTTCTCAGTACCCTTGGTTTATTTCCAGTCTAGGTGCTGTGTTCCTCAGGATTCCGTCGTTTTTCTCACGTATTTGCTGTCTTTGAGTGACTTCATCCTCTAACCCACTATCTACACATTCCTGATTCCCATATCTGTGTCCAGACTTAAATTTCCTGCCTCAGGGGCTTCTCCATCTTGATGTCTCACCAGCAGTTCATGCTCAGAATGCCCCAAATGAACTCATCTTTCTGCCTAAACCTGCTCTTCCTCCATTCCTTGTCTCTGTGAATAGTAATATCATTCACCAGTTTCCCATTCCAGCTCTTCCCTGGCCCTCATCCCTCCCAGCTGGTAAGTCACCAGCTTCTGATGACTGGACTGCTGACGTCTCCCAGCTCCTTCCCCATCCCTGTTCTCATGTCTGCGTTTACACACTCATTTTTCTTACCTGTACCTTTGCAACAGCCACCTACCCGCTCTCTGTACCATTTCCCTACAGCAGTCAGAGATGGATGACAGCCACCCTCTGCGCCTCCCTGTTGTCCTTGGAATGAAGGCCTAAGCTAAGGGACTCAGTGAAGGCCATCCGAGGAGCTTCTCAGTTCCTTACCTATGTTTATTTCTCCTTGAACCCTTCGCATTCACACACAGCAGCCACACTGGATATCACAGCGTTATACCATTATGCCCAGCACACACCAGATGCTCAGTAGGTGTGTGCTGAAAGGATCGTTGGATTTTGTGAAACTTACAGATGAATACTCAGGAGATATCTGCATCCGCTCCTGGCTAGAATTTTAGGAGGAAACTTAGCCAACTATTAAAATGAACTTTCATTCTCTAATTCTTTTAATTTTTATTTACTTATTATTTATTTATTTGGTTTTTCAAGACAACGTTCCTCTGTGTAGCCCTGGTTGTCCTGAAAACTCTGTAGGCCAAGATGACCTCAGACTCAGGGAGACCCGCCTGCTTCTGCCTCCCAGGTGCTGGGATTAAAGGATTATGCCACAACCACCCTACAAAGAACTTTCAGTAGTTTAAAGACTGCATAGTAAGCCGGGCAATAGTGGCACACACCTTTAATCTCATCCAGCACTCGGGAGGCAGAGGCAGACGATCTCTGTGAGTTTGAAGTCAGCCTGGTCTACAGAGCAAGTTCCAGGACAGGCTCCAAAGCTACACAGAGAAACCCTGTCTCAAAAAACCAAACCAAACCAAACCAAAAAAAAAAAAAAAAAGACTGCATAGTAATGCTAACACAATAAGATCTCAGTGCTTCCTAGTAATTAAAACTTCTATGACATCATAAAAATTCATTTTGTTCAGGAACATTTCAAAACCGTTCTAGAACCATTTAAAGCTGCACAACCCACTAGAAGCAGGGCTAATTTTTTTTTTTTAACTAAAATGTGCTTTAAGCACAGCAAGTGCTTATAAAATAAATACATGCTGAGCGTGTGATGGCGCGACCAACGGCACCGAGCACTCGTGGTCCCTTTACGTCCTGCAGCAGCTGCATGAGATGCTTCTGTGACATCCCCCCATTTGCTCGTGGGGTAACTGAAAGCCAGTATTTTACTAAAGGGACTCAGCCAGGGTCAGGATATCTGGATTCCAGGGAGGATTCTTCCCCAAATTCAGACAGCCCAGAGCAAATCTTCCTCTTTCTGGGGCCTTAGTCTCCTTGACTGTGAATAGGGGCTGGGACCAGGTGATTCTGCCATCTCTCTGGGTGGAGGCATTTCCATCCTTCTTGACCCTTGGCTTCCATGTGTCAGTGGCCCGTGTGGTCACTAACCCCGCCTTTCCTTTCTCTCAGGACAACCTTAACCTGCTGCTCACCGAGGAGGAGATGTACAGCCTCACAGAGACCTTCCAACGGTGTAAAGTCATCCCTGGTAAGGCCGGCAGGTGCTGCCGAGAAGGAGGGGCCAGAAACACTCCCTTTCCTCCTTTCTGGGATGAACAGAGGGTGAGAAGAGGATTGGGGGGTTTGGGGAGTAGGGGTGAATGAGTCCTTGTTCCTGAGTTGTGGCCGTCAGAGGCACCCACTTCCACCACAGCTCCCCTGAGCTCTCCTGGCTATGGGAGGCATAACTGGACAAGAACTGGGACGGTGGGGGCACCGAGCGTGCCTTAGAGGAGAGCGAAGGCGTCCAAGGCTGAGGAAGGGTGGAGGAAGGGCGGGCATAGCCAGCAAGGGTGCCTCCACAGATTGCTCCCTGACGCTGGAGGACTTCGTGCGCTACCGCCACCAGGCAGCGAAGCGGGGGGAGAGCAGCAGGGCCCTGAGTGATGAGCAGGAGGAGCAAGCAGCCCGCCAGTTCGCGGCCTTGGACCCCGAACATCGAGGCCACGTAGAGTGGTCCGACTTCTTGTCCCACGAATCTCTCCTGCTGCTGCAGCAGCTGCGTCCCCAGGTGAGGAGTAGCGGTAATGAATGTCCACGGCTGACAGAGGCCTCGGATGCATGCTGGGCACGTTAGGGGAGCATTGGCAACTGTCCAAACGAGAGCGTGGATCAGAAAGGGTTCCGGGTCCATCCAGTGAGAGATGGCCAGTGACCAGGGCTGAGGAGACTGCTGGAGAAGATCGGCTTTCACTGGACTCCCCGAAAAATGTCAGGCTATCAAAAAGGCTCTGGGGGGCGTGAAGAGGGACAGTAAAGGTTAGGCCATGGAAGCGTGGCTCTCTGTAGTCTTCAAGATGTTTTCACCTTCGAGGCCCTAACGTATCTCTTCTTCCCCAGAACTCTCTACTGAGGCTTCTTACCGTCAAGGAGCGGGAACGAGCCCGAGCCACCTTCCTGGCCCGGGGCAGCGGGAGCGCCATCAGTGAGGCAGAGTGCCACCGCGCCCGGCACTCTTGGTTCTGTAAACGCCTTGCAGAGGCTGCTTCCTGCAGCGTCAGGTCTGCTTCTCCCCAGTCCTGCCCCTCTTCCTTTTTCCACCCGGAGGGCTTGCTGTGGCATGCATGCCCTTCTTTCTCCTCCTATGGGCAGAAGATCGCCCTGGGAACTAGGTAGAGGACGCGGTCCTGCCGGCAGCCTGTGAGGCAGCCTCGGTCCTGAACCCTGTGCTGCCCCCGTGCCGGAAAGCCTGGACGGGCGTGTCTGGGTCCATGTCTAGGCTTCACCGGAGTTTGGGAGGGAAGGGTCAGAGCCTTCTGTTGTCCCGCTCCTGACCGTATGTCCCTGCGTCTGGCAGCATCAGCCATGTGGGTCCCATAGCAGACAGCAGCCCGGCCAGCAGCAGTAGCAAGAGTGAACATAAGGCCCCGCTGCCTGGAGAGCAGGAGTCCAGGTGAGCCGACCCGACCCTCCTCTGCTGTAGAAAGCCCCACTGCCACAACACCCCTTATAAGTAAAAGAAGGCATTGCCACCTCCACCCCGGAAGAGCGAGAGCCCATCCTGAAAACCAGGCCCCAGAGGACACATTTGACCCCAGGTCTCTAGGGCCAGACGGCTGATCTGTTAGCTTTGTCCCATAGCCCACCCTAACCTTGTTAGTCATGAGGCAAGCTTCCCTGAGTTTCATCCAGCCCAGGGCAGCCTGCCACTGGGATTGGGTGTTAGGGGGCCTTCGGGCTCTGTACCCAGCCTGGCAAACCTGTTCTCTCCCTCTGCAGATCTGTGGACTGGCCCACCTTCCTAAGAGAGAACGTCATCTACATCTTGGCTGCTCGTCCCAACAGTGGAGCGATTCACCTGAAACCCCCAGGATAGTGTGGGGCGGAGCAGCTCAGTTCTGGGACGGTGGCATCCTCTCCTCCTCTCCTTTCTCTTTCCTTCCACTCACCTCTGGCGCTGAGACTCACAGGAATGGGGCACTGCCAACATCTTAATTTGTCATTAAGTTTTACGGCACCGAAGCCACCGTTCCCCTCACAACAGAGGCGGTGTGTGTATTGCCACACCGAGAAGCCCTGAGCGCTGTGGCGTCCGTCACCCGCTCCTGGACCGCCTCCTGCCCTCACATCGTGAAACTACCTGCCACCTCATGCATACATGTGTGCACATGCACATACAGCCACATACATGCCTAGATATCCATGCCTTCAGACTCCTGGTTCTTTTTTCGATGAAAAAGGACCAAAATCCCTTTGTGAAACCCCTGGTGTAGATGAGATGGTCTCTTCTCACTCTTTCTATTGGCCAGTCCTGATTTCCAGTAGAAAGAAAGGGGCAGATCAGCCTCGCTTCCCCTCCAGGAGATGCCGAGAGGCCCCCTGCCCACATTGAAACCCCCTTCCGTGATGAGCCACTGATGCTCGTAAGTGTCTGTGTGTCCCTCAGGTGTGTCGTGGCGGGAGAACCGTTAAAAATCATCCCTGAAGTTTGTGTTTAAATTCTAATTCCTCGTGACAGAAAAGGAAACTAGCTTGTGGATTTCTGACTGGAAAAAAGTGGAGACAGCCTCTCCCAGAGACCCAGAATTCTCTTTCAACCAGGTCCTCCAACTTCACAAGCCCTTAGCAGACCAGGGAAGTCAAGGTGAGACTCGTGGCCCCTGTTTGTTGAATGGTATCGCGCGGTCCGAAGCTCTAGGGACCCGAGTGGAATGGATACACTGGCAGGAATGACGACCCTCTGTGGGAGGTGCTTCAACCTGGCCGCTACGGAGGTCGGTGAGGACACATCTCATGGGAGAGAAGAGAAAAGCAGGTTTTTCCTGCTTCCCAGCCCAACTCCACCACAGCCATAGAAACGTGGCTTTATACAGAGGGCAAGCCAGCCTCGAACATAGCCTGAAGGAGGTCCTCAGAACCCCTCGGCAGTCTTGCTGAGACAGAAAAGGAGACGCAGAAGACTCAGAAGACCGGTATCTCAACTGTCAAGTCCTAGTCGGCGTCCTAAGGGGGAAAGCTTGTCCTTCTCCCCAAAACGGAGATGTAGCCTCAGCGGCTGCTTCTCCCTGCTGCTTGTTCATGTCTTCCCCTCCGTGCCAGGAGCTGGAGCTAGCCTGAGAGGCTTTGTGGACAAGCAGAGTGCCATGAATGCACCAAACGTGGCCCGCAAGCTTTGCCAAACCCCATTACCTGACGGTTCTGAAGCTCTCAAATCAATGGTGTGGGTCAGCCCTTAGACCTAGGGGTCCAGGTTCTGGATTTCTATTTTCAACCGGATGACTTAGGTATGGCCAGTTCGGACAACGAGGGCTTCTTCAAGAGACAGTTGAGCCAAGTCATGCAGAAGCTTGCATTGTCTCCACTGCTCAAAGCACTCGTACTGGAGTGAATGATCACAGAAGAAGAAGAGGCATATCACTCAGTGTTGAGATGCTCAGATGAAGTGGGGTCTGCAGCCCGGGCCTTCTGCCTAGAGCCCTGGGCGGCCTCTTTCTGTAGGAAGTGCCTGACCGAGAAGCAGGGTGGTGAACTGCTGGAGACAGGTTATCTAGGACTGAGATGACGCAGATGGGAGATACATGTGGGTTCATTTTGAAACCCACAGCTTTTAAAAACTACTACTTAAGGCTGGGCATGGTAGTTTTTAGCACACACCCTTAATCCCAGCACTCAGGGGAACAGAGGCAGGTGGATCTCTATGAGTTGAAGGCCAGTTTGTTCTAAATAGTAAGCTACACAAGTGAGACTTGGTCTCAGAAACAACAGCAAAAACTACTCAGCCACGTTCCCAAGACTGATCAGTAAGAGGGCCCATTATTTGATCTAATCAAAAAGAAAAAAGAAAAAAGCACAAAGCTCCTAGGCTCAAGGACTGTGTCTGTAGCAGCCAGGCCTGGGGTTTTCCATTGAGAAGATTAAAGCATATTAAATACAAGGTCTCTTGCTCACTCTCCTGGTGAGTCACCATCTACCCCTGTGACTGTGAACTGCTGAACCTCACAAGCCGTTTTGAACAGAGATAGTCTCTGGGCTTTGGGAATTGAACAGCACTTTCCTGCCACTCCCCAGCCGTGGGTACTGGGAGTCCCTCTGGCTCCATGGTCCTTTGCAGATCAAGATGATCCTTGCCACTTTGAAGCTGCAAGGGGGTTTGTTGTTCGTTTGTTTTGAGTTTCTTGCTCCTGCAGTTGAATGGCAGAAGACCACAGGCCACATCAGACTGGTTGGGTCCCAAGACTTGCAGAGCCAGCCCCACAGTTCATCCACAGTAGAACCAGGCCTGTTTGAGATCACCTCCCTATCCAGGACAGTGGTTTTCCATGGTGGGGGCCTGATGCAGAGGGCCCAAGGGACTCTCCCCCCAGCAAAGAATGGAGGTCCCAATCCACAACAATGCTGAGAAGCAGAAAGACAGACAGGACAGCCGGCCTCTTCCCCATAAGCATGTAGTGTTGTACCAAAGGGAGGGTCCATGGCTCCCTAGACAGTTGTTACAGAAGCCCTCCCCAACCCCACTGTCCATAGTCCCTCTCTGAATGGCCTCCCTGGAGTCCCTGCAGTATGTACAGAGGTACACTCTCATCACCTAGCAAGACTCATCCCTTTTCAAGCCTTTCTATCACTGTGACTGTCTGAAATTCTGCCAAGTGCAAAAATTAATGTCTGGCTCTGATGAGGGTATGAGAAAATGTTTCTGTCTTTTCTGTCATGGCTGCCAACAATTAAGATCAATGCTTTTCCCAAACAGCACCCATCCTGAGCTCCAACCAAGGGAGGCTCAGGTTACACATATGCTTCTCTGAAGACCGCCTGCCCCAAGCTTGGTTTTCCTCCAGCCATTCTCCTCCTTATATTCAGAACTAAGTGAAGGGGCTTCGCGACGACACAGCAGACTGCAGGGTCAGGGTTCCTGAGAGTGGCTTAGCTCTGCACAACCTCTCCAGGTCTGTTCCTTGGCCTCCTCACCTGAGGCCACCCTTCCCCCGAAAAACATTTGGACAGTGGCCCCTATGGTATCCCAGGGAGGGAGCCGTTTCCTCATCCCCAGGTACTAACCCAGCTCAAGTGCTCTTCCTTTGAGGACAGCTGCAGCAGAAGCCATGACTACATTGCCTCTTTCTACCCCCAGCCTAAGCAGTGGGCTGGCAGGGTAGACACTTGCCTTTCTGGCCATAGTGCTCCCTACGGGAGGTCACCTGGACCTTGTTTTAAGTGGCCAAGTCTTGGAGTTCCCCCCATTTCTATCACCAAAACAGAAAGCACAGAATTCAACTGCCTGGAAAGAGGGCACTTGACAGGGAAGTGAATACCAAGGCTGTCCCATGCCTTAGCCCAAAGCACAACACTTACTGCATGCATCATAGCTCCCAGCTGTGCGGAAAGCACTCAGGCTACGAGAAAGGCTCCGCAGAAACTGTCTAGCAGGGGCCATCCAGCCATGACTACCCAAGAGCCTCAAGGTTCTGAACTGGCAACAGGCTCTGGTGTTGGTATTCCACGTCTCCTTCTAACCAGCAGAATAAAGACAGATGCAGTCATGCGCTGCATATGTGCATAGAGAGAACACGAGTATATAGGGTTATTCGTGGCCCAGAGAATGGAGAATAAGGTCAGTTCTTGTCTGGACCTGTGCTTAAGAAGCCTGATTCCATTCTGCAATTCCATTCTGAGAACGGTGTCATTAGGCAACTTCTCAGTGCAAGCATCAAAGAGTGCTCTTACACAAACCAAGACAGCTACCACATTACTAGGCAGTATAACTTATGGGACCACCATTGTACATGCCATCTGTTGTTGGTTGAAATGTCACTGTGGCACATGACCATTCTGTACTTGGCACTAAAAGGCTAAACAACCTTGATGCCAGAATTGCAGAACACCCTAGCAGTACCTGTAACATGTAACCTTTTAACCTGCCATTTCCAGTGGAGTCAAATCACCACCTTCTCCTTGCCACTTGGGTTTACTTTGCTCACTGTGTCTCCCTTGGTCCTGGCTATAGCCCAGACAATGGAGATCTTAAGTGGGCATGATCAGTGTGTGGCCTGTTCCCACAGCTCAGCCCTGGAATATGGTGGAGCCGAGCATTCCTCCTGGTGTTGCTTGCTTTTTGCCACTATTTTTGGCAACCTTGAAAAGGAAACGATAGGTTACAGGATTCCCACTAGACCAACACTAAATAAAAGCTGTTCCCCCTTTGGACTGCATGCCCCAATAGCCCAGAGCATGGAGAAGAGGGTCAGGTCTTACCTAGACCAATGATTAAGAAGCCTAATTCCAGTCCTCTCCACATCTATAATCAGTAAAGGCCTTCAAATTTAGCCTCCGACCCTTAAGGGATATCGTGGTCTGTTTCCAGCCAAACAGGCTGGGAGGGAGGCTCTGAGAGCCCTTAAGTAACTGAGGATCCAAGGCCCTCTGGTTCCTCATGTACTTTTCTGCTGAAGGTAACTTGACAGTAACCAGAAGGGACCAACCCCAAGCCCTGTCTTCCTATCTACAGCTGCATGCTCCTTGCTGTGACTCAGCCTTCACAGTACTCCAGGCAGGAGCTCCCACAGGCTGGGCACTGCAGAAACCATAATAAAGAGATTGTGATGATGCTTCTGCTGCTTGCTTCCTGTTGTTTGGGATCCTCCCATTTCTCTGTCATTTCCCATCACTGACCAATTCCTGGCCTGAGTATAAAATGGGACACTGTAGCCTTCCTTCAGTGGCCATATTCTTAGCAACGTGTGTACATGCGTGCGTGCACATTGCCTGTCAAAGCACTTCAAGGGACCTATTGCAAGGTAATCTAGCACCTCCCGCCTCCACTCCTCAGAATAGACCCGAACAGGGAACAGGGCTTGTAGCCGCATGGAAGAAGTTTCACCACCTGCACAACTCGTCCACTCATCCTGCTTCCATACCTCCCCCCTCCAGGGTGTTCCCATAGGGCAGGGAGTGTCCGCCCGACTCTGGAAGTTTGATGACATCACAGGAGTTCCTTCTAATCTCCAGACTCAGGGAAGCTGAGCATCAGGGTAGCAAAAGGCATAAAAACTAAATCTTTGGCTGGTAAGATTGCTTCAGAGAACGAAGGCACTGCTGACCAGCCTGAGGACCTGAGTTCAGTTCCCATTGCCAATGGAGAGAACCAACTCCCGGTAGCTGCCCTCTGACCTCCACATGTCAAGGCATGCATGCACACACAAAATAAGCAATTTTTAAATATTAAAATTCTGTATCTCTGTGAACAACCAAGTTTCCCTTCCCTCCATTCAGCAGTCCGTGCTGGAGGTTTAATCCCTGCTAGAACCATGACTCACCAGCTGCCACTTGCTCCCAGGGCTTGCTGAAACCCCACCTCCACACAAACTTCCACCTCTCCTGCTCTGTACGTTCCCTCTGTCTCCCGAGTAGGTCATTTCTCAAAGAGAAACAGTGCTACTCAATTCTCTAGACATCAAGTTAAACCCAGTGCTCTCCCCAACTCCACTTTTTCCAGGGGTTCCTTGGGTCTGATGTGGCGAACCTATTTCCCTGTCTGTAAAAAAAGCTAAAGAACCGTCCCTGTCACGTCTGCCTTCTGAGCTGATAGAAAAAGCAGAATGAGGTTGGTGAGGAGAGGCGCCGAGCAGCTGGATGCTGGTTCCCTCTGAGGCCCGTGTTCCCTCTGAGGCCCACATCTTCCACCCCCCTGCAGTCCCAGGCACAGCTGTAGGTACCGCCAGTGGTCTCTGTCCACAGTGCTGAAGTCGCAGCCAGCTGGAGACTGTCCGTCCTTGTTCTCACTTTAAGTAAACATCAAATGCAGAGATTTCCAGGTTCAAAGATTGCCCTCAAATTCAGAAAGTATCATCAAAATGTTTTTATTTAACTTATTTCAAGTTTTTTTTTCAAAATCATAATAGACCAGAGATGAATCAGCAGCTCAGGGGCAAAAAAAGAGCTTATGATTTTAACTTGGTATGAGTGATCTACATGAGTTAACTACCAAAAAGGAAAAAAAAAATCAATGCAACCTAAGGCTACATGGAAAGAAGTCTAGTCAGGGAAGGGAGGCAAGCCATCTTGTTCAAGCCTTGTTCATGTCCAGCGCTCCCGAAACAAGCACAGACTGAAAGCCTTGAATGGCTGGAATCAAACAAGGCAGACGAAAAGCCCGGGAAGACCTGAATCCTGGAGAGGGTGAACATGAGCAGTGCAGATAGCTGATACTTGACAATGGGACCGATAAAGCTGGAGGCGACTCAAGGACAGAGCCTAGATGACAGGTGAACGTCGAGAAAATACAGTTCTTCTCAACAGAACCACAGGATGACTGAACACCAGGGAGGGCAGTGAAGCCATCAAAACATGCGACAAAGTGCTGAGTCTCAGAGTGTGATACCTGATAAGGTACTGAATCCTCTTGACACCTGAGGGGCCAGTCCACATTAAGCACCTTCTTGTACCTTCCCAGCCCTTATCCTAGATGATCTGAAGATAGATATGTAGGCTCAAGCAGTCACATAACTTTAAAGTTTAGGTCTCAAAACATGAAAATTTCCTTAGTTCACTGGTATGCTCTTGGAAGCTTGCCTTGAGAATCTCATGCTACCCGCCCTCTGCTGGCCATCCCTAGAACTGCCATCTCATCCTAACGTGAGAAATTACTCTTTGAAATCCCAAGGGTACTGATCACTTTCGTCTTAGAAGCTCAAGAAGATGCCCGCAAGTACCAGGGAGTTAAATCACTGGTCAGTGCTCTGTCAGTGAAAAAGACAAGTGAAAATCACAATGAGTTCACGTGTCTAGCGTTAAAATTAAGGCTTAACTGTGTCTAGGAAGTAAGCTGAGGCTGAGGCTGAGGCTGGATTCAAGGGATCCCTTTGGCCAAGATTAAAACTAGAGTCAGTGTCTCAAGCAAATGCCAAAGTTGGGACTCAGTGTGGGACCAATCCTTTGTTCATATGTCAGCACGAAGCATGTATCAAAAGAGATGCTAAGACTCTGACCATAGGAAGGAGTCAGTCTGCATTCAAAGCAGCATTAGTATGCCTAGGTGAAACATCACGTGATGAGTAGCCAGTCACTGGAGAATTCGGCCATGAATGCCACCCAGGGGACCAGTAGGGGAGATGAGAAACTAAATAAGGCAGCCTCTAGTTTCTCAGGAGTTGCTGGCTTTAAAAGTGGTGATGCAGCTCCCCCTTTCTCCTCAGTCCCAGCTTCATATTAAAGCCTCCTCACACATCACACTGCACATACAAATCATAGGTTCAGTTTGGGGAAAGGGGCAGCCCAAGAGCCCATGCTGTCACTGCATAGAGCTGGCAGCTGTGGGGGTAGTCTTCCTTGCCTCCAGGATTCTGTTTCTACTAGCAACAGGGCCTGGTATCCTCCCACCTCCAGATCTTAGCAACCATGGGAGCCCCTGGCAACTGCTGCCATGGTGACAAGACAGGGAACTAGGAACAGGCCAAGGGGGGAAGCACTTCCTCTGGAGGATTTGGGAAGTGCAAGATAGGGGCTCCCCTCCCATACACAGTCTGGGAGGGAACATGAGCTCCTGCTTAAACACCCCCTCACTGGCACCCACCCCCATCCCCTTGCCCACAGGTTCCGGTTCCCTCAGGGTGAGAAAATGAGGGACACCTAGGGTTATGACGTCTCCACGAGGAGGGAGGACAGGCGGGGGTGTTTGGAACCAACACGATCACAGATGCGTACATACACTGGCAGAAATGGTGTCAATAGCCACATGCTCCCCTCACTCTTTATCATGTAGTCACATGCCTGCACAGCCATTTATTTAACCATACATGTGTGCTGATACAAAACCACATACCTATACCAAGTACAGAATCAGGCACACTACACACAAAAATAATTGTGCAGATACACACTTACAAACAGAATCATGACTACCACGGCAAATAACTCCCAATCAGACACACGCATGTGGGGTTGCACTCACACCCAGATAGCCCTGAGCACACAGTAAGTGTTGATTGGATTGAACATTAATCGCATGCCAAGCTCAGAACGAAGGCCATTACATGTGTCACCTTAATTGACCCTCAAAAGAGCCCTGTGAGCTTCCAGGTTGCTTGGTCCATCTGCCGAGAACAAATGAGGCACAGAGGTGGCAAGTGGCCTCACAAGGTCACCCCGCTGACTGACTCCAGCACTCACCTTCTTACGGTCTATGCTGCACTGCGTCCTCGGGTTCAGATGCCCAGGACAGTAGGCCAGAAGGCAACAGTAGTGATCCGGGCAAACAACGGAGTTTGGGCCCCACTTCTAAGGACACAAAGCCAGAGTCCCTGAAGTCCACGCCCACAGCTTAGCAGAGCCAGGTAAAGGCTTGTGAGTAAACTCGACCTCTGTGCTGGCGTGGACAAGGCTGGGAATGCAAGAGGCAGACTTAGAAAGTAACATAGGCACTGACAGTTGGGGCCCCTCAAGACAGGAGGAAGGATAGTGAGAGCCCCCAAATCGTAGAAGCCAGTACTACTTCCGGTCCCCCTCTTCCCACGCTACCCAACTCTGTGCCACACTGCCCCACTCCCTCATCACTGTCTCATCCGTTCCTCCTCTGTCCTACAGTCTCCGCCCCGGCCCATCTCACCCCCTCATTTCCTCTTTGCCTCCCACCCTGTCTTCTGGCCCCTTTCCAGTTCCCAACCCACCTCCTTCAGCCAGATACCTGTTAGCTACCCCCCCCCCCCGTACTGATCACACCATCTCCCACCTTCTGCTCTCCTCTACCCCACTTCCTCTTTCCACCCTAACTTCTTTTCTCACGCTAAACTCAAATTCCTTTACACTCCGAGAGTCCCATGTGGAACACTGGGAAGAGGCAGGTAGTTAAGAATATGTAGACCTTGACTCCAAATCCCCAGACCCCTCTCCTGCTCTTATCTGGGCCTAGGTACTCCAAGCCTCAGTTTACAGTTCCACCCAGCTTGCATGGCCCGGTAGGTGTCTAAATCTGCCTCTTGAAACTGACAAAGAATGAGAGGCGAGAGCATTTTCTCAGGCCTTTTCTTTGTCACCAAATCTCCCAAGAACCCCCTCCCCCTCTTCACCCCCAGATTACCCCCTCCCACCCCCGCTCCCTCCAGCACAGATGGGCCTGGGAGACAGTAACGTGGGCGCCAAGCTCAGTGTCTGCTGGAGCGGCGGCTTCCGCTGGCGACCGCCTCCGCAGCCCCGCCTGCTCCGAGTATCGGGGACACTGGGGCTGAGATTTAATGATTTACTGGGGGTTGGAGGGGGGCAGAGGTGACAGTGTATGAGGTTGTTAAGAAAGAGGACCATGAGAAGCTGAGGTAAAGGGTTAAAGGGGGAGCTGTGTGCTATGATATTGCAGACCACAGAAATAGGGAGATGAATTAAGAATAAGACAAAAGGAGAAAAAAGTAAGAAAGATACAGAGCAAAACAGAATATTGGGGTGAGGGAAGGCCAGATGTCGCAGGGGATGTGAAAAAGGACTTACAGACAAAGATGAAAGATTGATGATAAGGGCTCTGAACTGGGCGCGGCGGACTCCCAGGGGCTGAGAAGCGGCTGCTCCTTAGCGAGCCAGCCGCCAGCGTGAAAGGGAAGATGGAAAGGAGCTGGACAGAGAATCATGAAGATGTCCCCGCTGGAGTTACCAGTTACTAGTGCAGAGGGGAGGTCGCAAGGGCACTTAGACTCTCGAGTCTATGCTGGTCTGTTTTGTGTTACAGTTAAGCCATGTCAGGTCAACCCCAGATCTAGACAAGGTAAAGCTAAACCAGGCCGAGTCGGGTTGGCTCACAATTTGTTAAAAGACAGGTGAGAAGAGGTGACATTTTGGCACTGGTCCAGAGGCTACACCGCCCCCAGTGCACTATTCTCTCTCTCTTTCGACTCTCCTAAAAGAAGAACGGAAAGAACGCCTGGTGTCACCGCCAACTGGTGAGCGCAGTTTTCCTGCTAGGTTGTCTTTGAGGTTGCACTCATTCCAGAAGGTTCTCCCTGGACTCTCAAGCGGTGGCCAGCACGTCTCACCTCACACTGGAGATTGGACTAATATAGTTGCCCCACTGGCTTGGGTCGAAGTCACAGGGGACAAGCCAATAAAATCAAAGGGCGTCCGGAGTTGCCGCCCTCTGTCCTTTTCACCAATGACACGACGAGATGGAGAAGAGGTGTGGTTGATTGATCCCGGAGGGCACCAATCACACCCACACCAATCACTGCCCGGAATGTGTGCGCGTGTGGCCGGGTGACAGGGGCGGAGAAGGGGTGGCTATCACCCGGACGCTCGTTGAAAGGTGTCCAATCACAGCAGAGTCTGGGCTGAGTGACGGGCAGACGGTCCAATGGGAAGCGCGGAGGCGGAGCCGTGGGGGCGGGCTCCCGGTCCCGCTGTCTGCGGCCGGCGGGCAGGCGACTCCTGTCCCGAGTGGAGGCGGCGGAGCCGAGCCGGAGCCGGGGGAGGGGGCAGCGGCTGACAGAAGGACCGCGGCGACGCCCGCAGCTCCTCACCGGTGAGGGCGCCGAGCGAGGACCCGGGGGTCCCGGGGGTGGGGCGTCGAGAAGACAGGTCCGGGTGGGGGGGTTGGGACACCGAGGGTCCATAGCCTCCTCTGCTGTAGGGGTGCGGGTCCCGGGAGCTCGGGGTCTGCCAGGGTGCCGGGTGTCTGCGACGAGGGTCGGGTTGGGTCGGGCCGGGTTGGGTTGCGCCGGGCGGAGGCGTTTCTGAGCAGGCCCGCCAGCCAGCTGAGGTGACATCACCGACCCCCTCCCCCGCGCGAACCCCCTTCCTTCCTCTCCCCGCCGCGCCTTTTGTCCGGGCCAGGCTCGGCTCTGCCCCGCCCCTCCCCGCCCATCTGCGGGGGAGGAGACTCCCCGTCAGTGACTTCATTGAGTAGGTTCTCGGGGATTGGGCTTGGGTCCTCCCCAGAGAGGCGAGCGGAGCTCACTGCCTCTCAGGCCCTCGCCGTCACACCTGTCCCAGGTACACACGCTGCCACTCAGCAAGCACACGCTGTCACTTCCAGCCTCACTGTCACCCAGCCATACAGCCACTCACATTCAGCCCGACACGGCTGTCCCTGAGGGGCAGGTGGCCGCTGGACCCTCTCCCTCCGCTCCGCACCTGGGGATCAGGTCCGGCTCCTGCGGCACGACACCGGCCTTGCTGGGCAAGGGCCTCTGAGAATCTGAGGAGGTGGCTTCCCGAGCTGCAGCAGCGTCCCAAGCAGGCTCCGGTGGAGCGACCAGAGGTGAGGGGCTTGGCTGGGCATGTTTAAGCGCACAGTGCTCTCCTGCCCACCCCCAGCAGCACCCCCACTACAGGCTCGAGGAGCTTTCCGGAGCTTCCCACACTTCTGGGGAGAAGACTTCTTAGCCAGCTTGATGTTTAAAATTCAGCTGGAGCCCTTAAAACTTCGAGCGTGGACGCTGAATGGGTTTGTAAAGTTTCGGTAAGTCCCTCCTGAGAAGGGCACTCACACCCATGCGGAGTCAGATTCTCCACATCAGCCATCCCCTGCACTGTCTCCTTCTCCCTCCCTCCCTCCCTGGCATCCTCATCCCATCCTGTGACATCCTTTGACCTCACCTGCACGCTTGAATGAACTGTACCCCTGTCATCCATCTCCCTCAAACTGTTTCCACACACATCTCCAGTATCTCCAGTTCTCCCTCTGTCACCTGTCTTCCGCTTCACCCATTTCCTCCCGGTCCCTTTTGCTGTTTATCCTCATTGTTGTCATATTCCTAGCTCGCCCTTAACATAGTCCTCATTCTTCATCAAAGGCCGAGCCATGCCATGGGGCTCCTTTGTCATCCCGCCACGTGGCTGGTGGGGAGGGAGCCGGGAGCGGGGTGGAAAGGTGGGAAAGGAGGCAGGTCCTCAGAGTCTGCCCTGTGTCTGTGGAGGCCAGAGATTAGGGGTGGAGAACAGGTAGTAGGCGGGTGCCAGAGAGGAAGCTGGCAGTGGTGGAGGGGGAATGGGGGGACCACAAAAAGGCGGGTGGGCTGGTAAGCTGTGCCACTTGCCCTCCGCCTAGAAGCTGCTGGAGTTCTCTGGCCCCCTGTTGCTGTCCTAGGTTTCTTTCGATCCTGGGGTAAAGGAAGTGTGGGCTGAGACAAAGATGGCAGACCACCCCATCTCCCTCTCAGACTGCTCTGAATGCCGCTTCCGAAAATGGCTGCTCTCCCCCAGATGCTCTTTCTTCTCTGCCTCCCCCAACCCCAGTCTCCCCCACAGGCGTGACATGCTGGTGTGGGGAAATGGGGGAGTGCCCGCCTTTATGGTGCCTTCTCTTTGTCAGAGTGAGGTGACTCCCAGAACCATGAGTCAACCCAGCCACCTGCAGCAAGCCCTGTAGGGGCAGGAGCTAAGGTCATTCTCCCTGCCTACCTGGGGCCCCAGAGGCTTCCCCCCTAACTGTCACAGCCCTGCCAGGACACCTCATACATCTCACTACTGTAAAGTAGTCAGGGGCAGAAAAGCAAGCCTCAGCTGTGGCTGCCAGAACATTGCTAGAAAGACTCTGGTTCTCCCTGTTTTGACAAGGGTTGGCTACACCTCCAAAAGGCTAAAGAATGGCGTCTGGCCACTCCCTCGAGTCCCCTCCCTTCATATCATCCACATATCCATTGATGAGAGCAGGTTAGAGTGGAAGAATCAGAGCGCCATGGTGATGTCCTTGAACCCCACTTAGAAGGGGTCATCAGAGGAGTATAAGCCTAGTGCGGAGCCAGATCCTAAACTATAGGGGCAGATAGATAGAGGAGGGGCTTGCAGCAAAGGTATTTAGGACACAGTGGTTAGTGTCTTTTTGTCTCCCGACACCTAGCCTTTGAGAAAGCCTCATCTCTGGTGCTTTTGTTCACTACCATTGGTGCTTGGGCAGCATAGACATGTATTCACACTTCAGTGTGTAGATCCTTGGAAACGAGTAGAGGCAACTGTTACCCTGGTTGGGGGATAGACAGTGTCCCCCCTTGCTAATGAAGGTGTTAGGAACAGCAGTTTCCAAAGGCTGTGAGTCACTCTGTGATCTGAGTCACACGTGAAGCTTAGCATAGCCTGGGGGGGCAAGGGCAGAGGGATCTAGACTCCAAACTCCCATACCCTGATTCAGCTGGCTGAAGACTAGAGCCTGTTCCCGGTCCTGGGCTACTGCCCCAGCTGTCCTCAGTCCGGGCACCATGCCTGAGGTGTGGCGTAGGAGAGACTACGAAGCTCAGGTGACCTCACTCAGTACACTGACCTTCGCCAGCTTCTGTGTGTGAGTCTGTCAGTCCACAGTGCCATCTCACTCAGAAGGGCCTCTCAGGGGTCCTCAGGCTGGCCCAAGGGCCTGGGCCTCAGCCTAGACCTGAGAAGTGGGCCACAATCTTCAGCCAGAAGCTGAGAAAGGAATCACGGAATCCTAGCATGTCAGAACTGGAAGACAGCATCTAGCCAAAACTTTCATTTTACAGATGGGGAGACAGAGGCCCAGAGAATAGGCATGACCTATTGAAGGTCATACAGGGAGTCATTTAAGGATTGCAGGATCATCAGGAGTGGGGCTGGGCTGTAGAGAACAGGGCACCAAAGATTGGACCTGGGTTCTTTCAGAAACAAGGAGCCTAGCACCGGTCCAGTGGCTGTGATGGGAAAAGATTATTACAAGATTCTCGGGATCCCGTCAGGGGCCAATGAGGATGAGATCAAAAAAGCCTATCGGAAGATGGCCTTGAAATACCACCCAGACAAGAACAAGGAACCCAACGCTGAGGAGAAGTTTAAGGAGATTGCTGAGGCCTATGACGTGCTGAGTGACCCCAAGAAACGGAGCCTGTATGACCAGTATGGGGAGGAAGGTAAGAAGGTGCACAGCGACCCAAACCTGGACCCCCAAGTTTCTCTGGAGCCCTGGGCAAGCCAGTTCTCATGGTGGGGTTGGAGGAGCCCAATCGTTCACTACCTGGTCACAGCTCACTGTCTTCCTCATCTCTCTTCCCCCTCCCTTGGCCCTTTCTGGCCCTAGAGAGGCTGGAGTCTGAGCCAGAGGCCTCCTCTCCCCCCCCCCCCCACCTTCCTTCCTTCCCAGCCTTATTAGTCCTGCCTGAAGTCCCTGAAGCTTCATTGGCTGTCTGAAAGGTTGGGGAGAGTGAGCCTGTGACTCTCTGAGCACGGCATTTACATTCATCAGCATAAAAGTCTGGCCCTTGAACAGCCAGGGAATTAACCACTAGAGTTCTCAGTGGAAATGGTTGTTGCCACCATCCCCCAATCCCTGGCCACTCCAGGCCAACAGAACAGAGATTTGCCTCCCAGAGGAAGTGGCAGGGATCCAGGAGTGGCAGGGGAGATGTTGCGGGCATCTTACCCTTCCCTGGGGCAGTTGGTGGACACGCACAGGGTGGGCAGCAGGAAAGGCCCAAATAAAGCCTCCGAGAGCATGGCTCCGCCCAGCACATCCCACGGGCATGATGTAGCTGCTAATTCTGGGCCTGCCCCTCGGGGCCCGCCTGCCACCCGCCAGCCACAGGCACCTGTCAGGCTATATTAAGAGACATTGTCACAGCTGAGGACTCTCCTTCCTGGGAAGACCTGCCCTTCCTCCTAGCGACATCCACCGCTCTTCACACTATCCTCCTCTTCACCTTCCCCAGAGTGTGCTCAGAATGAACCGGGCTAATGGCATGTAGTATGCCTGATTAAAAGCAGGGGCTGAAGAGCATGTTCCTTCCGTCCCCTCTTCATTTTGTGTTCTGTTCATCTCTGCCGCTCTCCTCCCCATGCCTCATCTTCCCAGCTCCCTCTTTTTAGTCTCTAGGCTGTGAGCTCATTCCATTTTTCCCTGATCATTCCTAGACTTGCCAGTTCTCAGAGAGCCCGGCACCTGCTCCAATCCCCAGCATTCTCCCAGCTCAGGAGGGAGGATGGGAGCAGGGAAAGAAGGAAGGCCATGCAGGCACCATGCCTCCATGTGGCCTGTCTCAGAATTGCATCCAATCCTGCACTTAGCCTAACCCTTTAGGAAAAGGAGCTGCAGAAGCTACCCAAAACTTCCTCCCCCACCTCATACACGACCAAGCCCAAGTGAAGGCAACACCCAGACCCGGACCCTAGAAGCCCCTGAGTTCTGGTGTAGATCATGGGCACTGTGGCCCAGGGAAGACCTCTGGGTTGGAGGAGGGAGAAACAGCCTTGGAAAGCCAGTTCTATTTCTGTCTGCCCTCCCTCTTCCTCAACAGCCAGCCAGAACAATTGTGCACAGAGTCTGTGTGCAGCTCTGGCTTGGGACAAGTTGTTCTCTGCTTGAAGTGAGGTGGGGTGGTAAAGCAGGAATCCCCGTGGTGAGAATTCCCCTCTTGTCATCAGTCCAGCCTCCTGCTCTCTCAGGAGCTCTGCCTAGCTTTGCGAACTTGCTTCAACAGGAAGAAAGAACAGACCCAAGTCTTGGGGGAGGGTTAAGGGGCGGCTGCCACAAGCCCCCAAATGCCTGCTACTTACTTGTCCTCTCTAAGGAAACCCAAACCCGTCCTTGTAGTCCCATGAAATAAGAGGGTAATTTAGGCCCAGATTCCCAAGACCAAATGAAATTTTAGACAAAAGGCCTCAGAGAGGGCTAAGGATACAGCCTAGTGCTAGGACACTTGCCTAAAGTGCACAAAGCCCTGGGTTCCTCCCCAGAAATAAGTCTCAATGAGAGGGGCCCTTCCCCTCGCCTGGGCCCCATCCCTGAATCTATATATTTTGGATCAGTCTGTGTTAATCCCCTCTGCCATACTTCCCACTACTCCATCACACACCTACCCTGAAAGTACCATCCAGCAATCTGAGTCCCATAGACAAGACCCAACTCCAGAGAGAGCATCTGGGGTCGCCGCTTGCATGGTCCCAGCCCACTGATGTGTGGTGGTTGCTCCACATTAGATGTGGAGTGCAGGGCTGGTGTGATGTAACCCTGGGGAAGCTGGTCCAGTGTAGCCTCTGTCTGTACTACGTGAATGGCAGTCCCTGAAGCTGTACGACGGACTCAGAGTGTGGAAATAAAGGAATTGAATTTTTTTATAGAAAAATAGTTCCTCGTTTCCATGTCAGCGAGCTTCCTTGTTTTTTGAGACCTCTTGATTTCCTGTTGGAGCAGAATCAAAGCAAGGTTCCTCCTAGATTGTGTCCACACTTCATACTAGCCCCTCTGTGGTCAAACCTTGGCTGTTTGTCTCTAGCCCTGGGTATCTTGGGAAGTCAACAGAGATTTGGGAGTCAGGTATAGCCTGTCATGTGATACGAGGCCAGCTGCCCAAGCTTTTATGAGGCATGTTTGGACTGAGTAAGTGGGAATGATTACATAACAGAAGCCATCTCCTAAGTCCCCTAGTCCTTGCTTTTCCACTTATTGGCTAACTAGCTTGAGGGAATCTCAAGGTGCAGATTGTTTGGGTTTGTTTTTTGAGACAAAGTCTCACTACACAGTCCAGACTAGCCTGAAACTCTGTCCCCCTGCCCAGTTTTTTGAGTACTGAGATTACAGGCGTGCACCACCATGCCCAGATACGTACTCCTAAGTATGGAGTTAATTGAGTGGATATTAGTCTGTCCAAAGCTTTTCTCACTCTGTTGGTCTAGCCCTCTCTGTGGGAGTTAAAGGTTGCTTCTTTATCTAGGCCCAGGAACTGGCAGCTTAGCGGTAGAGGAAAGAGACTGGGATGGGGCCAGGATGGACCACACTGCCCCTAACTTCTCCTCCCCTTTAGGCCTCAAGACCGGCGGTGGTACTTCAGGTGGTTCCAGTGGCTCCTTTCACTACACCTTTCATGGGGACCCTCATGCCACCTTTGCTTCCTTCTTTGGTGGCTCCAACCCCTTCGATATCTTCTTTGCCAGCAGCCGCTCCACTCGGCCCTTCAGTGGCTTTGACCCAGATGACATGGATGTGGATGAAGATGAGGACCCATTTGGTGCCTTTGGCCGCTTTGGCTTCAATGGGTTGAGTAGGGGTCCAAGGCGAGCCCCAGAACCACTGTACCCCCGGCGCAAGGTGCAGGACCCCCCTGTGGTGCATGAGCTTCGGGTATCCCTGGAGGAGATCTACCATGGCTCCACTAAACGCATGAAGATTACAAGACGGCGTCTCAACCCTGATGGGCGAACTGTGCGCACCGAGGACAAAATCCTGCACATTGTCATCAAGCGCGGCTGGAAGGAAGGTACCAAGATCACCTTCCCCAAAGAGGGTGATGCCACACCTGACAACATCCCAGCCGACATTGTCTTCGTGCTCAAAGATAAGCCTCATGCACACTTCCGCCGAGATGGCACCAATGTGCTCTACAGTGCGCTCATCAGCCTCAAGGAGGTGGGGCGTGTGTGTGTGTGTGTGTGTGTGTGTGTGTGTGTGTGTGTGTCTGTCTGTCTGTCTGTCTAGAGGAAGCATCTCTTTCCTTTCCTTTCTGACACACATCCCCACCCCACCCCCGCGTACATCTTTGTCCTTTCTCTCCACTCTCTCGCTTTTCCTCACTCTGCCTTATCTTCCCCAGGCGCTGTGTGGCTGCACCGTGAACATTCCCACCATTGATGGCCGAGTGATCCCTCTGCCCTGCAACGATGTTATCAAGCCAGGCACCGTGAAGAGACTCCGCGGGGAGGGCCTCCCCTTCCCCAAGGTGCCCACTCAGCGGGGAGACCTCATTGTTGAGTTCAAAGTTCGGTTCCCTGACAGATTACCACCGCAGACACGGCAGATCCTTAAGCAGCACCTCCCCTGCTCCTAGGCTCTGCCCTGGCCAGTCTGGAGCCCGCCACAGCAATACCCCACACTCACCCCATCTCATGTGGACCCAGCTGGATGCCCACCGGACACTGGCACTTTCTAAAATGCAAAAAAAAAAAAAAAAAAAAAAAAAAAAAAGCCACTGATTTTCAGGAAACTGTTCCTGTCCCCAACCCCTTTCAGAGCTGGGCTGCTTTGGGGGAATGGGAGGGAGGTGGGAGAGCTAGCCCAGGCCAGGGGTCAACTTTCTGTCACTAGCTTTGACTCCAGTTCCCACTCCAGTGGCTGGAGAGTGACTTGAGTGCTACTGGAAGGTAGAGAGTCCTTGTCCACGCCTGTAAATAGCACGTCCTCCTCCATCTCAGCCTTGCTACACCTTTCCTCTCCCTTCCCTTTGGCTTCCTCCTGTTTCTGGAGAAAGAGGACAGAAAGGACACCCCTCCCTCAGGTCTGTAGTGTCCAAGGCTATCCCACAAGTATTCATGCACATGGAGCACTTGCCTAAAGTGGTCTGTGTCTCTCTGGGAGACGAGAGGAGCGGACATAGGAAGGGAAGGTCCGTTACCTGTGAACAAGGCCATCCATTGAGCACGAGACACTTTTTATTTGGGGACAGGGAGGTGAACCAACACTCAGGAAGGAGCCTCCCCAACAGCTGCTCTGCCTATGCCCCACGGAGTTGGAGGGTCTGTCCCCCCAGCTGCTCTAAGGAGTGTTCACGGGTGGGAAAAAGAGAGGCTGAGGCATTACAGCTAAGAGGTGGGGCAGGACCCACCTCCCGGCCATCATCAGGAAGGAAAGGGCTTAGGGGTCAGGTGGCAGCTACTCCCCACCAAGAGATTCAGGATCACAGGTTCTCCCCACATCTCTGAACTCAGGGCCAGGCCACCCCAAACTTCCAAACCCCACTTTTGTGATATGTGAAGCTACTTATTTCTTACCTTTCTTGGAGGCTGTGTCAGAGATTTCCAGCCCCTCTCTGCCTGTGTGACCCCCACCCCACTCCCACAGTTGTATAAAAGTCAACCCGTGAAGAGCTGGGAGGAGGAGACTGCTTCAGCTGCTCCTGGGGTGGGGTCTTTAGGTTTCCTCACTTTGACAAGCCCCTGAATGTTTTTATAGTAGTTTTTTGTATTTTTTTGTAATGACAGTATTATGAAAAAAATAAAGTATTTTAAAAATATGGCCTCTGAGCAGGAGCAGGGCCCCTGGGGTGCAGGCAGGAATGCACGGGCACTGTCGGCCTCCTTCCAGAGCCCTGATCACACCCAAAAAAGCCAAGCGACCTCATATAAGCCGAAGCTGACCCTTCTTCCTGTAAGCTGACTTTTTGGAATTCCAGAACGTACACCCTAGACAACAAAGCTAGAAGCCACAAGCCTGCTGTCTAGAAGAAGACACCCTTGGCTGTGAGAAACAGAGCCTGTCCTCTTCAGAAGCGCTATCAACATGAGCACGAACAGACTTGTCTAAACGTTCTCTTTGAATTAGAGACATTTTATTCCTTGGAGGGAATGGAGGACTTTCTGACTGATGAGAATAGGCACACTCCCAAAGACAAAGTTTGGCCACCAAGTGGGCTGGAGAGATGGCTCAGCAGCTAAGAGCACTTCCTGTTCTTACAGAGGAGCCAAATTCAGTTCTCAGGACAAATATTGGGCAGCTCGCAGCTGCTCAGGGGAACGTGACAACCCTGGCCTCTGCAGGAACCTGCACTCATGTGCACACATGCACACACACTTATTTAAAAATAATAAAATTAATTTTTTTCTTAAGTTTGGGCACAGAGAATGTAACTAGAGTACGCTGGCAGGGCCTGGCTGGGGATCTGGGTTCCCTGAAGGGCACTAAACACATTGTTGCTCCTTGAATCACACATTTTCTGAGGATGTCCTGACCTGCCTGTCCCTGCTAGACAACTCTGACTTCTCAGGGCCTGGTCAATACTGCATAAAGGCCACTGCCTTTTCCCCTTGGGTCTGGTAGAGGGAACTCTGTGGTTATAGGAATGGCCACCTTCAAGTATGCCAGCCACACTGCTGGCTGGAGAGAGGCCCGAAACAGCCTTGAGACCACTGTTCCCAATACCACAAGGATGGCTGCCCTCTGCAGGGCCTGGCCCCCCACAGATGGACCCTGAGCGTCTCTGGACCTTCCTGACTCTTCATCCTGCGCAGAAACCCTGACAAAGGCTCCCATCCTCTGACATGAAGCACTTCCTGTGGGAGGCTCTTCCTCCTGCTCCCCAAACCAGGGGGTCTGGATCACAAAGATGTCTGCTTGGGTGGGGTAGACCCCACCCTGAATAATCCTACTCCATTCTCTCCTGGTCTCGTTCACTTGGGGCTAAATATTATCTTGTGTCTTCCCTGAGACCTAAAACTTCAGGATCTGGATGTCCTGGACCAGAATTCTCCTTCTGGCCCCTCTGTGAACACACAGGACCTAGGAAATTGTCCTGTCTTCATGTTTCCACTGAACACACTCTGCTGGGAGCATGGGACCCTGCGATCCTAGAAACCAGGCTATCTGAGGTAAGATAAGCTTTTGTTGGAATCACACACACACACACACACACACACACACACACACACACACACAGAGGCACGCACACACAATAGAGGAGAGAGAGGAAAAAGGAAAAGAGGGGAGTGGAAAGAAGAACCTTATGAAAGTCAAGAAACTAGGGAGTGTTTCCTGGATGGATCTTTATTTGATTTTCTCACTTGGCCAATTTTTTCAGTGTGTGTGTGTGTGATTCTGTAATGACAACTATGGCAATCATTTGTCCACTTTGTATGACAGTATGTCTTTAGAATTGGCTACCCTGGATCTTACCATTTTAGTCATTGGAATCACTCATCCATTTAGTTTCAGGACACCTCTCAGCTCTCTGGCTGTCAGGACATCTGACTGTGACTTGAACCTTCTTGCACCTCCCTTCTCTTTGGCCTCTTTGGACTATGAACGAATTTCCAAATCTCCAACTTCCTCCTAAGGAGGAAACGGAAAAGCTGCCCTCTCTGTGATGCACACATGCAGCTGTCCAGTTGTCCTGCTCCTGAGCGCTGCCCCTCCACAGCTGGTGTCTGTCAGTGCCCTCCCTCACAACTGGTTCACTACTGTCTGTAGCTTCAGTTATGGGTGATCGTATGCCCTCTTCTGGCTTCCTTAGGCACTGCATGAACGTGGTACACAGTCACACATTCAAGCAAAACATGCATGCATGTAAGAAAGTAAAATACACAGCCAGGGCTACACAGAGAAACCTTGTCTCAAAAAACCAAGGGAAAAAAGAAGACAAAAGAGAGGACAAGAAGAAAATGAGGAGGAGGAGGAGAAAGTAAAATACAGAGAGACAAGTTTTTAAGTCAACAAATTGAAATTTTGGAGTTGAAAAATACAATATCTGAAATGAAAATTTTGGTAAGAATATTAACATATTAGGAATACAGACAAAAATCCGTAAACTTAAAGCTAGGTCAATGAAATTAATTCACTTTGAAGAATGGAGAGAAAAAAGAATAAAGAAAGAGGAAGAAAGCCTTTAAGACCTGTGAAACACCACCAAGCAAACAAATAATGGAAGTTCTAGAAACAGAGGAGAGAAAGGGTAAGAAATATGCAAAGTCCTGGGTCAGATGCCCTAGCATTAGAAGGAAGGGGAAGAAGAGGAGGAGAAAGAGGAAGAAAAAAATGACTGAAAACTCCCCCAAATTTGATGAGAGAACTTATCAATATGTATACCCAAAAAGTTCAGTGATGGAGATCATTGGTGAGTGCTTGCCTAGCATGTGAAAGGCCTTGTTCAATCCCAGCACAAGAAAAGAGTGATCCCAGGTGGGTGTGGGACAATGAAGACACCCGCAGCTGGACAGACTGCATCCACCTTCAGTCAGGCTTAGAGCTGACTATTATCAGAAGCCATGCAAGCCAGAAGGCACTGGTGATATAGTTCAAACGTTGGAGGGAAATCCTAAACCCAGAAAAACTGCCTGTCAGAAATGAAGGGGACAGAGGGTGCACTGCTGTAATCCCCGCAATGAAGAGACGAAGGCGGGAAGACCACGAATCAGAGTCCAGCTTGGATTAGACAGCAAGTCTGAGGGAAACCTGAAGGTTGGTACCGCTAAAGCCAGACACCAACAAAATAAAGGTGGCTCACACCTTTGATCCCAGCACTCAGGAGGAAAGGGCAGGTAGATATTTGGATGTCCAAAGCCAGCCTGGTCTACTGAGTGAGTTCCAGGACAGCTGGGGCTACACAGTGAGACTTTGATTCAAACAAAACACTGAAGGAGAAATCAAGACATCCCTAGGTAAAGACTAAGAAAATTCATCACAGAAAATATGTCCTAAAACTCCTCAAGGTTCCTTCAGGTTGATATAAAGGAAACTAAGGAGTACCTCAGATCTACATGAAATAAAGAGAACTAGTAAAAAGAAATTACACAGATTAAAAATAAAAGTATGTACAAAGATTTTTATTTGTATTTTTCTTATCTTACCCCCACATGATAGTTCACAACATCTGCAACTCCAGTTCCAGGAGAACCAACACCCTCTTCAGCACTCTTGGGCATTGCACACACATGGTGCACCAACATACACGCAGGTAAACCCCTACACAACACATTCAATCCAAAAGAAATTAGAAAAAAGATTCCTGCATAAATCGGTATTTATAAATATGAGTTAATGGCTATACATCGCAAAAATATTTTATGTTCAAAAGGGCACGTGTATGTGCACACACACACACACACACACACACAAACACATGGACCCACACATATGCAAAAAACAGGCATACACACACGTGAAAACAGAATAATAAAAAATTAAGATGAATAAATATAAAAAATGAGAGAGAAACCTTATGTTCTGCATGGAGATAATGAGAAAGGTGCCCTGAGGGCAGGACCCCATCTTATGAAAACAAAATTCATTTGGAAGGAGAGACCCTGAACTAAGAGGTTCGTTGCTGGAAAACAACTGCCTAAGGACGTGTTTTTCTGAGCTCAGTTCAAGGCACCCAGAGCACCACAGCTGTGGTATAGTGGGGCTAGACTGCAGATCCAACAGGCAGCAGAACTGGCAGGAAGAAAACTACCAAATACAAGTTCGGAAAAAAGAATGCCAAGAGCAGCGCCTGTTGGCAGAGCTGGAGTGGAATCAAAGGTTAACTGAAGAACAAGAAAGACCCATGAGGTCTCTAGGCGAGCTCTAAAGGAGAGAGACAACAAGCCAGAAGGCTCATGGGTGAAGGTGCTGGCTGCCAAACCTGACAACCGGCGGAATTCAATACCTGGGATCCTCATGGCGGAAAGAGAGCATCAACTCCTGCAGACCGTGCTCTTACCTCCACACATGTGCCGTGGCATTTGTGCCCACACACATACTCAAGTAAATAAATACATGGAACTAAGTGTCACCAATTTCCAAGGCAGATAGCTGAGTAAAGGAGGTTAGTGGCAATACTTGGACAAAGGCAAAGAGCAGCCTTTGTGACAGAGAGGCAGAGGCTACTGTTCTTACAGTAAATGAAGACATGGGGAGGAAGCCAACAAGTTGGGCAAAATTACCAGGCTGAGGCAGAGTATGGCATGGAAGCTGGGTCTCTTAGGATCCCAGGCCTCTATAGCTAATGCACATATGCAGTTTCTATTGTGTGTAACTGACAGGTTCATACATAGGCTAGCGTTGAACAGGATTACACAAAGAAACTGTCAATTGGTTTTCAAGAGGGCAGGGGGAGGGTGGAAGCCAAAGAAGTCAGGAAAACTCAGGAAGAGAACTGTGGGGGCCCGGGAACACTGCAGGGGCAGAGAATTGGGGGGTGTGGGTGGGGACACTGCAGGAGCAGAGAACTGTGGGAGCCCAGGGACACAGCAGGAGCAGAGAATTGGGGGGGCCCAGGAACACTGCAGGGGCAGAGAATTGGGAGGGCCCGGGGACACTGCAGGGGCAGACAGAGAACTGTGGGGGCCCGGGGACACTGCAGGGGCAGACAGAGAACTGTGGGAGCCCGGGGACACTGCAGGAGCAGACAGAGAACTGTGGGGGCCCGGGGACACTGCAGGAGCACACAGAGAACTGTGGGGGCCCGGGGACACTGCAGGAGCAGACAGAGAACTGTGGGAGCCCGGGGACACTGCAGGGGCAGAGAACTGTGGGAGCCCGGGGACACTGCAGGAGCAGACAGAGAACTGTGGGGGCCCGGGGACACTGCAGGAGCAGAGAACTGTGGGGGCCTGGGGACACTGCAGGGGCAGACAGAGAACTGTGGGGGCCTGGGGACACTGCAGGAGCAGACAGAGAACTGTGGGGCCCGGGAACACTGCAGGAGCACACAGAGAACTGTGGGAGCCCGGGGACACTGCAGGAGCAGACAGAGAACTGTGGGAGCCCGGGGACACTGCAGGAGCAGACAGAGAACTGTGGGGGCCCGGGGACACTGCAGGAGCACACAGAGAACTGTGGGGGCCCGGGGACACTGCAGGAGAACTGTGGGGGCCCGGGGACACTGCAGGAGCAGACAGAGAACTGTGGGAGCACGAGGACACTGCAGGAGCAGACAGAGAACTGTGGGGCCCGGGGACACTGCAGGAGCACACAGAGAACTGTGGGGGCCCGGGGACACTGCAGGAGCAGACAGAGAACTGTGGGAGCCCGGGGACACTGCAGGGGCAGAGAACTGTGGGAGCCCGGGGACACTGCAGGAGCAGACAGAGAACTGTGGGGGCCCGGGGACACTGCAGGAGCAGAGAACTGTGGGGGCCTGGGGACACTGCAGGGGCAGACAGAGAACTGTGGGGGCCTGGGGACACTGCAGGAGCAGACAGAGAACTGTGGGGCCCGGGGACACTGCAGGAGCACACAGAGAACTGTGGGAGCCCGGGGACACTGCAGGAGCAGACAGAGAACTGTGGGAGCCCGGGGACACTGCAGGAGCAGACAGAGAACTGTGGGGGCCCGGGGACACTGCAGGAGCAGAGAATTGTGGGGGCCCGGGGACACTGCAGGAGAACTGTGGGGGCCCGGGACACTGCAGGAGCAGACAGAGAACTGTGGGAGCACGAGGACACTGCAGGAGCAGACAGAGAACTGTGGGGCCCGGGGACACTGCAGGAGCACACAGAGAACTGTGGGGGCCCGGGGACACTGCAGGAGAACTGTGGGAGCCCGGGGACACTGCAGGAGCACACAGAGAACTGTGGGAGCACGGGGACACTGCAGGAGCACACAGAGAACTGTGGGAGCACGGGGACACTGCAGGAGCAGAGAACTGTGGGTCCCGGGGACACTGCAGGAGAACTGTGGGGGCCCGGGGACACTGCAGGAGCAGACAGAGAACTGTGGGAGCACGAGGACACTGCAGGAGCAGACAGAGAACTGTGGGGCCCGGGGACACTGCAGGAGCACACAGAGAACTGTGGGGGCCCGGGGACACTGCAGGAGCAGACAGAGAACTGTGGGAGCCCGGGGACACTGCAGGGGCAGAGAACTGTGGGAGCCCGGGGACACTGCAGGAGCAGACAGAGAACTGTGGGGGCCCGGGGACACTGCAGGAGCAGAGAACTGTGGGGGCCTGGGGACACTGCAGGGGCAGACAGAGAACTGTGGGGGCCTGGGGACACTGCAGGAGCAGACAGAGAACTGTGGGGCCCGGGGACACTGCAGGAGCACACAGAGAACTGTGGGAGCCCGGGGACACTGCAGGAGCAGACAGAGAACTGTGGGAGCCCGGGGACACTGCAGGAGCAGACAGAGAACTGTGGGGGCCCGGGGACACTGCAGGAGCAGAGAATTGTGGGGGCCCGGGGACACTGCAGGAGAACTGTGGGGGCCCGGGGACACTGCAGGAGCAGACAGAGAACTGTGGGAGCACGAGGACACTGCAGGAGCAGACAGAGAACTGTGGGGCCCGGGGACACTGCAGGAGCACACAGAGAACTGTGGGGGCCCGGGGACACTGCAGGAGAACTGTGGGAGCCCGGGGACACTGCAGGAGCACACAGAGAACTGTGGGAGCACGGGGACACTGCAGGAGCACACAGAGAACTGTGGGAGCACGGGGACACTGCAGGAGCAGAGAACTGTGGGTCCCGGGGACACTGCAGGAGAACTGTGGGGGCCCGGGGACACTGCAGGAGCAGACAGAGAACTGTGGGAGCACGAGGACACTGCAGGAGCACACAGAGAACTGTGGGGGCCCGGGGACACTGCAGGAGCAGAGAACTGTGGGTCCCGGGGACACTGCAGGAGAACTGTGGGGGCCCGGGGACACTGCAGGAGCAGACAGAGAACTGTGGGAGCACGAGGACACTGCAGGAGCAGACAGAGAACTGTGGGGCCCGGGGACACTGCAGGAGCACACAGAGAACTGTGGGGGCCCGGGGACACTGCAGGAGAACTGTGGGAGCCCGGGGACACTGCAGGAGCAGACAGAGAACTGTGGGAGCACGGGGACACTGCAGGAGCAGACAGAGAACTGTGGGAGCCCGGGGACACTGCAGGAGCAGAGAACTGTGGGGGCCCGGGGACACTGCAAGGGCAGCATCTTTTCTAACCTCCCCAAAGATAACGTCCATTTCTACCTTGGCTACATCAGGGAACTTGCTGCTAGCTACCTTCAGCTGGAGTCTTTTCCAGATGGCTGAAAAGACCAGAAGTACCTGCTGCAGACAGGCAGAATGAGGACAGGAAGGCCTCAAAAGCCTGAGGAGTCCGTCACATTCTCCTATCACTAATTTATGATCCTTCTTTTATTCTTTCATAAGTTCTCAGAGTTACTCACTCTCCACCTCTAATCTCAATGCAGCCAGCACTAGGGCTCTAAATTGGCATGAGTCATGCCAGGAAAAAACCATACAGAAGAGATTAATGAACACTACCCCCATCCCCACCCCCTACCCACCACAAGAGTAAGCGAGTCCTGCGTGTCATGGGATGTTTTCTGGTAAGCTCTCCAAGGCTTGGTCCCACGTGATGGAGAGGAAGTAAGCAAAAGTAGTACAGAAGCTGACTAAACCAGTCCTTTGTGGGAGGGTCTGGGTACCTGAGCGGCCAATGACAACTCATAAGCTCAATCACACAATAACACTGTATACTTTACAGTACTTTCTTGACATTGTCCCATATGCTCTGTATAAGCATGCTATGAGGGATAAAGGCCAAGAGGATCTCAAGGAGGAATCTGAGCCTCGGGGAAGTTAAATAATTGGTCCAAAATCAAGACTCTGAAAGCGGGTCTTGGGACCTTTGTTCTACTGTGTCACACTGCCACCTGGTGGGCATTCGTCAGCTGTACAGATCTTCCATTTTCAGGGCTAAGCAGAACCAGAAGCTGGTATTCCGGATGGTGGTTTCTTCCTTTAGTTTCCTCATTGTAAAGTGTTTTGCTGACAGAAATGAGCTCTGGCAACACATAGTCTCAAAGACTGTGGGCTCTGAAAAGGGAATTTGGTTAACCCTTGAGAGCTCTGAGAGCAAGTAGAACTTTAGTGATAAATACCTCTTTGTTGTGTGTTCTCCCCTTTACACTGATGCTGAAGGACAAGAAATGAGAGATCATGACAGCAAGAGTTCGTTTTACCAAGGCATGATGACTCTCACAGTTGTGCAGGGGTAAAACTACCATGTAGATCAAAAGGGCCAAGACTGCCGGGCGGTGGTGGCGTACGCCTTTAATCCCAGCACTCGGGAGGCAGAGCCAGGCGGATCTCTGTGAGTTCGAGGCCAGCCTGGGCTACCAAGTGAGTCCCAGGAAAGGCGCAAAGCTACACAGAGAAACCCTGTCTCGAAAAACCAAAAAAAAAAAAAAAAAAGGGCCAAGACCAAGATGACCAAGAAGCCTCTCAGAGGACAATGTCAGATATGTCTACCATATGCGACAGTTCTAGATTTAGGGATTCAAAAGGGCCTTCATCATGACCAAAACAGATGGTTTCATTGACAGAAGAGTAACATGATATTCTGGCCTCATTGGGAAAAACTCAGCTGATAAATACTGAATGCTGTGATAGATGAATAGCTCCACTGATTCACCATTTTTCTCAGCATGCTTGTTGAAAAGTTAAATGGCGCTGGGTGGTGGTGGCACACACCTTTAATCCCAGCACTCAGGAGGCAGAGGCAGGCAGATTTCTGCAAGTTCGAGGCCAGCCTGATCTACAAAGCAAGTTCCAGGACAGCCAGGGCTACACAGAGAAACCCTGTCTTGGAAAAAAAAAAAAAGTGAGAGGAGGAGGAGGAGGAGGAGGAGGAGGAGGAGGAGGAGGAGGAGAGAAAGGAGGAAACATCCGGGGCCAGTCAGCAGACTCGAGAAGCAGTGAAAGTAAGATATACAGAAAGAAAGTGAAAAGCCCGGAGGCCTAAGGCAGATGAAGAGAAACAGGTTAATTCAAGTTAAAAGAGCTAGCCAGAAAAGAGCTAAGGCCAAGCATTCAAAACTAATAGTAAGTCTCTGTGTCATGATTTGGGAGCTAGTTGATGGCCCAAAAGAAAAAGCCTGGTACAGAGGAAGAAGGAGAATTTGCACCATTCAGAAGGATTACCTGAGCTGATGACAAACACCATCAATTACAGATGAGCAAACTGTATCAATGGGACATGGAAGCACACATTGACAAAATGGGGATTCGAATGACTACATTCATACACAGCCTGACACATGGGGCACAGGACTAAGGTAACTAAAAGACCTTCATACTCCAGCCAATCATGTTGCCACTTTGGGCACTTCTGAGATTTTTTTTCCTCTTTGCATGCCCTTAGATTTATAGCTTTTTGTTTTGTATTTATTGTCTGCCAGTTGAGGGCACATGTATCTTTACAGACTGAAACAAGACTTTCTGTCATTTTCAGAGTAGAAAGTAGGATGACTTAACTTAATAGTGGTCTCATCACTTCCAAATAACCACAATTCACACAAAACCAATAGAGTTTTTCAAAGAAAATTATCCATCATTTTTTTCTGAACAATAATTAAACTTTATGGTAAAAAGCAGCACAAAAAGAAACAAAAGAAAAGCTTGGTGCCAATTCTCATTCTCTTCTGTTTAGGTAAACTATAAACACTTACTATGTATGGATAATGTAGTTTGCTAATTAAATTAATGAATTTGTGGTTTTTCTCTGAAATTCAAATTTTGAAGATGTTAAACTTCTACACATTTATTCTTCTTTGAGCCTACAGTCTCAGCTACTCAAGAGGCTGAGGGAAGAGAACTACTTTAGTTCAACAGTGTGAGGACAGCCTGGCAGCGGTGGCGCACACCTCTAATCTCAGCACTTGGGAGGCAGAGGCAGGTGGATCTCTGAGTTAGAGACCAGCCTGGGCTACCAAGTGAGTTTCAGAACAGGCAGGGCTATGAAGAGAGGCTCTGTCTCAATATAAAACTATATAAATAAATAAATAAATAAATAAATAAATAAATAAATAAATAAACAAACAAACAAACAAACAAATAAATAAAACAAAAAACCCGAGGTACTAAGTTATTTGATTGAGGTTTCACAGACAGGAAGTAAAAACTGGAGTTTGGATGCCATAGTTCAGTGTTAAAATGTATATCCTAAAGCATGCATAGCTCTGATCCTGGCAATGAAGACATAAGAGCAGCACTGAGATTTCACTGTATGAGTTGTCTGACAGAGGTAACATTTTGGCCCTAAGCTCCAGTAGGCGGCTCTGGGATCCATGTTGGGAGTTGGGAGTTCTGTGTTCTATGATGTAGTGATGACCTCAAAAAACTGCCACTAAACTGAAGAAAATGGAATGGCTGCTGGAAGACCTGCTCAAGGCTAAGGGAAATATGGAGCTTCTCCAAGGACAGCTGACCCATGCTCTGGCCTGCAGACACTGCAGCAGCAGCATCTGTCTCCAAAGTCCAGGGAATCTGGTGATACTATTCTTGTTCATGGTTTGGCAGATCCGAAGATGGTGGCAGCTTGGGAAATGGCAAAAGCTTCAGCCCTGGTGCTCTGGAGACATAACGATGCAAGGCAAGGTAGGTGACTGCTGTGGGATGTCCTGTATGCCGTAAAAATATGTTGCTATGATTGACTGATAAATAAAACTCTAATTGGCCAGTAGCCAGGCAGGAAGTATAGGTGGGACTAGCAGAGAGGAGAACTGGGGGACAGGAAGGCAGAGGAGGAGACGCCAGCGCTATCCAGGGAGCAGCATGTAAAGGCAGCAGGTAAAGCCATGGAACATGTGGTGACATATAGATTAACAGAAATGGGCTGAGTATAAGTGTAAGAGCTAGACAATGGTAGGCCTCAGCTAATGGCTGAGCAGTTTAATTAATATGAGCTTCCGAGTGATTATTTTATAAGCAGTTGTGGGGGCCGTGGGGCTGGACAGGACTAGAGAAAACTCCAGCTACAAATGGCACCCAACGGGTTGGCAAGAGTTTCCACCTAAAACCTGAGAAACAAGATTGTAAAAACAGAGCTAAAAACAGCTTCCTATTTATCTCTCTCAAGTTAGCAGCAGCCTGCAGGTTTGAGCTACTATGGCGGGTTCATGGCGTGCGAGCTTGAACTGCAGTATGGCAGAAAGGAGGCACCTCCAAGCTGCACATTACGCTGCTACAGTGTGGTGGATTTAGCCTTTGCTAGTAAAAAAAAAAAAAAAAAAAAAAAGTTTCTGGGCTACAGGCTGCTTGGATAGAAGCATAAAGACCCACTATGGCTCCCAGTGGTAAATTATCTCCACCATGTTGAAAAACTAAATTGGATGCAGCTAACAGCCAAGACTTCTGCTTTAGTACTAACCGCTGCAGTTTAAAGCAATAGTTACACAATAAGTCAGATTCAGATGAAACAAGACTTTAAATGGTTTACAATGTGTGTAAAAATGTAGGTTTGAAAGAGACAGAAAAAAGGAATAAATGCAGTTATATAAAGTGATAGTTTTTAAAAATAAAGTCTTTAAAGAGACAGTAAAGGTAGTATAAAAAATAAGCCACATAAAGATGTATATTGCACAGAGAATTTGGATTGTGTTGTCTTTGGGATTCTTAACTGCAGAAAAACATTTGATTGTAAAAGCTATTGAGTTAAGCCAATATATATATTTTAAAGATATCTTGACTTCAAAATTTGGATCTAAGGATATGTTGCTTTGGAAAGGAGGCTCTGCTTTTTTTTCCACAGAAAGCTAGAGGCTATGGATTTGTTCCAGATTAAGATACATTAGGTTTGATCAGCCAAGACCCCCTGAAAGGTCTCTGATGACACCATGGCCCAGATGATCCAACATCCAGAAAGGTTTCAAGGCGACTGGCTCAGATGATACAGCCTCACAGACTACCTCACAAGCCTAAAAATTTCTTTGTGTCCCCATAAGATACAGTGCCCCCATCCAGCAAGAAGTAGTAAGAGAAGCTATGCCCAAATTCCCAAATATACCAAGCTGGCTTTGGAGATGGAATTGGCTCTAAACCCAAGCATATTACTAAAATAAAAGGTTAAGAGATTCTTGTGTCCCATATCAGAAAAGCCCTCTGGTGAGGGACAGAGAAAAACCAATATTTTTATTTAAAACAGGTTGATTATAAATGCAATCTTTTTCTAAAGAAGAAAAGGGCATATGATATAGATATGATAGGATGAAAGGGTAGATTAATTAACCTACTTTTAAAGAGCAACAACTTGTTTGAAATGTTTTACATTGGTATAGATTTTAGTTTATTGATACAAATTTAAAGTTAAATTTGTTATACTGTGTGTATATTTCTACTCTTGTTTAAGGTATTATATTTGTACAGCTCATTTAAAATTGTAATGGATAATTAAGAAATAGATTAATAATTAGTCATTTATGATAATCATTCTTGTAGCCATGTTAGTTAAGTTTTCTAGGTATAAACAGATATATTTCAGATAGATAGGTAATCTTCAAACACTTCAAAGACCTACAGAATATGGCATTTAAAATGTTTTAAAAACTTAGACTTTCTAGACAATGAGACATGTCTGCTCCTGGTAGCACCAAATTTACTTCAGAGAGGAGGATGGGTATCGAAGACACTCTATATAGAGTTTATCTTCACCTTGGCAAAAATAGCCATTTGGGCAAGAAATTGTTCTTGCCTGGACTGCTTGATCAACTGGACATGCAGGACCCATAGGAAGGTGACCACTGAACTTTGCTTAGCAAAATGGTTCTTCAGGTTCCTGCTTCGCAGAGGAAACTGCCAGACATTCTATAGGACTCAGAGAAAAGTGACTGAGAAACTCTAGGCCTGTGGGCTGAAGACAGATGCCCCAACTTTACAGAGAAACTTTGGATGACTGTCCAGACTGCCAGCTGTCTCTGTCTACTCTCACAAGACTCCTGAAGGTTGCTTGCGTCCTTCTCCCATTTCTCAGGTAATATTATATCCTTCTGAGGTCTTTGATGTAGTTGAAGACTAGATAGTTATAATTTCCTCAGTTATGATAAAAGATAAGTTAGATATGAAACCTTAGACTCACAAATATAGGACAGGATATCTTTAACATTTTAACTGTAATTCTTACTTGATAATTGTTTTGTTATATGTAATTTATGTTAAAGTTAAAAGCTTCCTTTTTAAAAAAACAGAAAAGGGGAAGTGCTGTGGGATGTCCTATATGCTGTAAAAATATGTTGCTATGATTGACTGATAAATAAAATGCTGATTGGCCAGTAGCCAGGCAGGAAGTATAGGTGGGACTAGCAGAGAGGAGAACTGGGGGAACAGGAAGGCAGAGGAGGAGACGCCAGCCTGCCATCCAGGGAGCAGCATGTAAAGGCAGCAGGTAAAGCCATGGAACATGTGGCGACATATAGATTAACAGAAATGGGCCAAGTATAAGTGTAAGAGCTAGACAATGGTAGGCCTGAGCTAATGGCTGAGTCGTTTAATTAATATGAGCTTCTGAGTGATTATTTTATAAGCAGTTGTGGGGTCCGTGGGGCTGGACAGGACTAGAGAAAACTCCAGCTACAGGTGACCACTGCCCTTGGATGTAGATCTGGATAAATAACTATTGGATGACATGTGAGGTCAAATGGACGGTCATTGATATAGATGTGGCCCCAGATATATGACTATAAGCCATAGATTAGTGACTAGTTGAGTGCTCAGTGACATGATTTGAAAGCAAGTGACTAATCACTGACCCTAGGGTACATGAGGAAATGCTGATCTCTAAGTAAGAACTGGGTTCTGACATTAACAATGGGTGAAGAGCAGGGTAAGTGACCACCGACCAGAGCTGTGGGGTAGGTGAGCCATAGAACAGAGACTAATGAATGTATGACACATCACATGTCTCTGAGAAGCCATCATACCTAATAGTATTATGCTCTATTCCCTAGGGACTACAACTTCTGCACCATGTGGCCTTCCTTGATTGCCTGTGGAAGCAAAAGTCAGAGGATGAAGAGGAATATGGGGAAGAGAAGGAAGAAGAATCATTATCTCTGGACCCACTAAAACCATATTCTCCTTCCAAAGACACTCCCACTGGAAATGAATTCACTGCAGCCCCACGCCAGCCATCATGTAGTTCTGAGGGCCTCCTAAAGGCCACAGAGATACAAGAACAAGTCCTCACACAACCTTCAAGCCCTTCCAGATCCTTCCCTACTTTCCAGATCCTGACCAACCTACCTGTGAGGAACAAGATAGCTTCAGGGAGTTCCCTGCAGCAGAGAAAAAACCAGCTCTTCTGGGGTCTTCCCTCGCTACACAGTGAGTCCTTGGAGGCTATTTTCCTGAGCTCAGATAGCCCTTCTCCACTAAAGTTGTCTATTTGTCCTTCTGTCTTCTTCAACAAGGTTGCCTTCCTGCCTGTGTACAACTTGTTGCTTCCCTATTATCACTCCCCAACTTACTATTCTACCCCTGAAGCCCACACTATGAGAAATCTGGAAGGAATGGCACCTGGTTCTCCACTAGTTCAATCTCCACCTTCCCCTCTTATCCCATTAGTATCCTCCAATCTTAAGCCTTTGCCTATGGGGTGCAAGGGAATCGTATCTGACACTGAGGCACAAACACAGTGGTTTACCCCGCAGAAAGAGGTTCCTTGTGTCTCTAAGAATCAAGCCCTGCACTCACAGCCTGAACTCCAAAAAACCAGACCTTCCACACTCTTCTATTCATCTGAGGCTTGGAGGGAGATGCCAGGGGATCCCAGCCTCCACCAACACAATCCAGAATCACCTTCTGCCTCTCTGTTGTATCCTTCTTATCCTCAGGAAGTCCTAACTAGGTCTGAGGCCCCACAGATAACCATGAAACAACATGAGCACCCAAAAGCCTCTGAATCTGCAATGCCAACTACAAGCCCATGCCCAATTTCCCTGACAGAATACCAGACAGCCAACTCTATAGGAGACCTGTCTGAATTGAAAGCTCTCTGGGAAACCACAGTGCAAAAAGAGAACCCTCAGATCTATGAGCTTCCAATCTCGGCCCCTTGCCAATTCATAGTACCCATGACAGACCCTCAAGGAACTGGCCCTCCAGGAACTCCCCCTGGATATGAAGCTCAGTGGGGAATCATACAACATAAAGACAGTCCCCAAGCTTCTGATCCCCCAATGTCAGCCTCCTGCCAACCATCAGGTTCTCTGTCAGAAGCAAACAATACTAACCCCAAAGGAAGACTTTCTACACCCAAGGACTTTTGGGAAAACATGGGAGATAAAGAGAAACCATCGGTTTCTAAGTCTCCAGTGCCATCCCCCTGTCTTCCTCTAGACACCCTGTCAGAACACCAGAAAGGGAGTCCCCTGGAGGATCTGTGTGGATATGAGCCTCAATGGCAACACTCAGGGAATCTTGGAACACAAAGGGAAAACTCAGGCAATCTCTGGGCCTCTGAAACCCCAACCCTGAACTTCAACATGGGGTTCTATGAAACCATCCCTGCATATGTCCCATTGGGATCAGAGACTCCATTGAAGGGTAGACCTAGTACAGAAAATCTTTGTGTCTATGCAGGCCTAGTTTCATCTCCTAACCTTCCCTCTGCCTCTCTTCCAGACTTCGCAATGGGCCCCCAAAGAGTCTTTTTAGAGTCTAAAGCTGTGTGGGAAACAAAGGGGCAGAGAAGGAATCTCTGGGTGTTCGATTCCTCATGTCCTGCCCATACACCACCTCTAGCCCCCTTTATAGAACCACAAAGAATCAATACTGTGCATGACTTCCCTAGATCAGAAGCTACATGGAAGGATACTGAGCATACAAGAAAATGTTTGTCTTCTGAGCCTCCATTTCTGAACCTCAACCCATCCCCAACTCTTGTACAGTCGCCCCTCAGAGTTAGCTCCATAGAGAACCCACTTAAATCTAAAGTTCGGTATGGGGACATTCAAAGAAAAAATAACTTCTTGGCTTCTGAGTGTCCAACTCAAAGCTCATTCCAACACCTGCTTGGAGCCAGATCCTCAGGAGTCCTATCTAAGCCTGCTGGAGGGTACATGAAGCAGAATGAAAACTGTTTTGTTTCTGTATCCTCAGTTTGGGAATCTAGCCCACCTCCAAATTCTGTTTCCAAGTCTCACATAAGTGAGCCTTCTGGAGATCAGTGCAACTGTAAACCTATGGAATCCGCAGCAGAACAGAGAAAGGACTCCTGGGCCACTGAGCTACCAGTCCTCAGCTTTCTCTCTGCTCCAACACATGAGCCACACTCCAACACTGAGTTTGTATGTAGAAATACACAAGAAATAGAGGCCTCCCGGGCCCCCCGTCCTCAAGTAGTGAATCCTCTGCAACCTACATCCTGGCCTCCCATTCTAGCTAGAGCTCAGGAGTCTGAGCCTACCCAGCCTGGCCTACAGAAGGAAAAGATGGTCTCAGAAGCCAAGGCAAAGGCCCCATCTCCACAGGGTGGGGCTGTCTCAGGGGTGTGTGACCACCCTGTGAACCGTCCTTGGCAATGGAGTAGAGAACTAGAGCTCAGACTAAAGAAACTCCAGCAGAGCACCACTTCCACATCCCCAGACCCACATCACTCACTTTGCAACTGCCCAGCTCTTAATTCCCCAACTCCAGAATCTTGGGGACTTTCCTCCTGTCCCCCACATCAGACTCATCCTCTCAATCTGGACCCCTGTTCAAGTGCTGACCCCCAAAAAGTTCCAAGGGCAGAACCTCAGCCTGCCCAGGCCCCTCAATGCTCGTCTTCCAGCAGAGCAGAGCAAGAGTCTCCAGAAAACAAGAGGATGAAACAGAAGATAGCAGTCCAGATCCCACCCCCTGGGCATGTTCATACAAAGGCTACTGAAAACTGCTCAAATACAGGGGTTCTGGTCTCTAACAGGAGACAAGACAAGACTTTAGTACTACTTTCAGCCCCAAAGAAAGGGAGTCCCAGAAAATCCAAAGCAGAGAAATGTGGAGGAGGGACTGCAAGATTGGAATCATCCACTGCCACAGGGAAAAACAACCCTGCCCAGGCCTGCAGACCAACAGAAGCCCCCATACACAGACTTTCTAAAAAGTCTCAGTATAGAACTCAGCATTCTCCACACACTGTTATTGCTCAGCAGCTTCTCCCAAATGCTGATGGTCTCCAGGATCAACAAAGAGCAGGCCTAATAGCTGGTGATACCCAGAATCCTCACTATTGTAAGCATTGTCCTTGGGCCCCCATGGAGAAGCAGCTCCCATCCTCCACACCTCAGGCTCCCCCTACCAGAGGTTTTCAAAGATTGTTAGCTAAATTTCTAGGTGTCCATAGACCCCTGCTGCCTAAATCTAGTCAGTAAAGTATGATAGTCCTGGTACCCAGTATCCCACAGCCCAAACCAAACCACATGTGAGTATGGAAATAGAGACAAATAGAGAAAAAACTAATAAAGTAGTTCAACTAGACAAATCCCATTTATGTCTTCTTTAAAGTCTAGGTTACTAAAGATGTCAGCTCCCTATTCTTCTAGAGCCATATCCCCTACTGATTCAGTTCTAGAGCACTGGTTCTCAACCTGAGAGGTTGAGCGGCCCTTTCACACGGGTTGCCTAAGACTATTGGAAAAACACTATAATTCCTAACAGCAGCAATTATGGTTAGGGAGTAGCAGAACATGAGGAACTGTATTAAAGGGTCACGGCATTGGGAAGGTTGAGAACCACTGTTCTAGAGAAAGAATGAAGCATTCTGCAGTTTTAACTTTCTTTTTCAGACTTTTAGGAGTCCACAGGTCTATATTCTCTAGGGTAAAGCTGCAGGGCCAGACGAACAGTCTGGTGCTGTTCTTTTTTTTTTTTTTTTTTTTGGTTTTTCGAGACAGGGTTTCTCTGTGTAGCTTTGCGCCTTTCCTGGAACTCACTTGGTAGCCCAGGCTGGCCTCGAACTCAGAGATCCGCCTGGCTCTGCCTCCCAAGTGCTGGGATTAAAGGTGTGCGCCACCACTGCCCGGCTCTGGTGCTGTTCTTAAGAGACAAACACCTCATACCAAGTGAAAGAAAAATGCATCCATTCACCTAAGTAACAATGATATAAACAACTGTAGTTTGCATTACACATAGTCCTTCTTTTCACCTATTTGACTTATAAATTCTGTTCTTTTGGGGACAGGGTCTTGCTATAACCCAGACTAGTCTCCCAACTTATTATCCTCCCACCTCAACTTCCCAAGCTCACAGACTCCAGGGTGTGCCACCATGTTTAGCTTCTGTATCTTTCTAATTATTTCTTCTCAGCTTTAAATCTCAATCCTGCTCTTCTCTCTCCTTCAATCAGCTAATTTGCGCCCCAGGCCACAAAAACAAGCGTCTTTACATTTTGGACCTGTATTGAGACTTGTGATTTGCCTGTTTTTGTTTACTGGAGATTAAATCTAGGGCCTTGCAGTGCTCAGCAAGTGCTCTACCACTTGGCTAAACCCCCAATCCATTTTCACATGTTCAATAATTGCTGATTTACAGGTTTTACCCGTTTTCTGATGCACTGTTGGTTGGGTATGTACTACTTTCTCTGGTGGATAAAACAATTCAGACAAAACACGTTTGCCCAAAGTCCAACACATTTCATACAGCTAAAAACAAGGGATTGACAGAGATGCTGTTCCTTTCGGCCTTGTCTTTTCCCAGCTTCTGGAGGATCCTCACGAATCTTGGCTACTAGCTCCCTTTCCCCATTTCCAAAGCTATCAAAGGCAAGACAGGTCTTTCTCATATTCCATCTCTCTAGCCTCTCGTCTCTCTCTTCCTTTTAGGGGAGGAGGACTGGGAATTGAACCCAGGCAGGATCTTGAAAATTCAAGGAAAATGCTTTACTACTGAGCTATCTCCCTAGCCCATCTTCTTCCACTTTAAGGATCCTTGTAATTATGTGAACCTACCTGTACAATCCTAGGCATTGCCTAGTTTACCAAACCCAGGGCTTTAGCCGAGGATAGGCAAGCACTGTTAAGTTATAGGCCCAGGCTCCACATCTGTCTTAAAATTCAGATGATGGAGCCATGAGGCATGGTGACACCTTTAATCCCAGCACTCCAGAGGCAGAGGCAGGCAGATCTTTATGAGCTGGAGGCCAGCCTAGTCTACAAAGTGAGTTCCAGGACAGCCAGGGTTACACAGAGAAACCCTGTCTCAGAAAAACAAACGACAAAAAAATCCAATAATAGATGACCTTATTTCCTCTTTCATCCTTAATTCTTTGTATGTATAGTAATACATACACAGGTTACAAAGATTAAAGATGTAGACAAATTGCCAGGCATGGTGGTGTGGTACATACCTTTAATCTAAGCATTCCAGAGGCAGTGGCAGGCAGATCTGAGTTCCAGGCCAGTTTAAGCTACATAGTGAGACCCTGTCTCAAAACAAGAAGATGTAGACATCTTAGAAGGCCATTATCCTACATACAAAATGTATCAATTCAATTAAATTCCATAATGAAACAAATTACTTTGCATGTTAACTTTAAAACATTAAGAGAAAAAAAGGTACAAACTCAATTTCTTTTTTTTTTAACAATTTATTTTTATTTTACATGCATTGGTGTTTTGCTTGCATGTATGTCTGTGTGAGGCTGTCAGATCTTGGAGTTACAGACAGTTGAGAGCTGCCACCTCGGTGCTGGAGTTGAACCTGGGTCCTCTGGAAGAGCAGTCAGTGCTGTTAACCACTGAGCCATCTCTCCAGTCCGAACTCTATTTCTTATGCTAACTGCAAACATTTCCTTCCAGTTTTGTTTATAGTGACTTTTGCTGTAGTTTTAAATTTATCAACATTCTTCTTTATAATTTTTCTTTTCTTTTTTTTTTTTAAGTGGGATCTCATGTTGAACAGCCTGGCCATAAACTTGCTATGCTAGGATTACAGGCATGTACCACCCCTGATATCTTTTTTTTTTTTTTTTTTTTTGGTTTTTCAAGACAAAGTCTCTCTGTGTAGCTTTGCGCCTGTCCTGGAACTCGCTTTGTAGACTAGGCTGGCCTTGAACTCACAGAGATCCGCCTGCCTCTGCCTCCCGAGTGCTGGGATTAAAGGCGTGCGCCACCACCGCCCGGCCCACCCCTGATATCTTTATCACAATGACTTCTAAAGTAATTTCTGGAACATTTATAGTTTGTATATTTAGGTTGGTAAACATTTTATTATGGAATTTAGTGAGAATCTAATTCCCCCAAAATAATGTCCAATTTCACCAATACCATATTCTTGAATCCACTACACTAAATAGGCCATAGTGCAAAATATGGGACATTTTCAAGTAGCTCTAGACCTGATCCATATGACCTCATTTATCCTCACTTTTTTGTTTGTTTTGTTTTGTTTTTCATAAGGTTTTTGTGCAGCCTTGGCTGTTCTGGAACTCAAATTGTAGACCAGGATGACCTTGAACTTACAGAGATCTGCCTGCCTCTGCCTCCGCCTCCCAAGTGTTGAGATTAAAGGGGTACACCACCACTGCCCAGCAAAATGTGTAGCCCAGGCTGGCCTTGAACTCATGATCCCCCACCTCTGCCTCCTTCAGCAAATTCTATGTGCATGCACCACCACAACCGCCTTAAGCCCATCATTCTTTTTTTTTTTAAGATTTATTTATTATGTATACAGTGTTCTATCTGCATGCATGCATGCATGCATGCCTGTACACAAGAAGGCGGCATCAGATCTCAGATGGTTGTGAGCCACCATGTGGCTGCTGCAAACTCACTCAGGACCTCTGGAAGAACACAGTCTCTCCAGCCCCAAGCCCATCATTCTTATTTCTTCCTATACTCATCTGATTTAATCTATCAATCAAGCCCTAACATACCGTCCATCTCCACTATCACTTTTTTAGTCCAGTCCCTTCTCACCACACTGGCTGCCCTACTCCTTCCCACCTATTTCCCACTACTGCAGTTCTCTAGACATCAACACAATCTCAAGTGTGTACCATGAAGTTGAGTAAAAGGAACAATGCTCACCTAGCATGCACAGGACCCTGAATCCAACCCCAAGCATTGCAAAGGAAAAGAAAGCAAATCTCCCTTTACAACCAATTTGTCTTTTTGAGACAAGGGCTGAAGACTCACTATGTAGCCCAGGAAGGCCTTAAATTTATAATCCTCTTGCCTCAGTCTTCCAAGAGGGGAAGAGAGAGAGAGACAGAGACAGAGACAGAGAGACAGAGAGAGAGACAGAGACAGAGAGAGACCAAGACCTTTAAATGATATGTACACATGGTGGCTTAGAACTGTAATCCCAGCAACTGAGACGCAGATATGAGGAAGCAGGAGGATTGCTGCAAGTCTGAGGCCAGCCGGGGCTCTATAGTGAGTTCCAAGTCAACCTTGACTATAGAGTTACAACCTGCCTCAAAAAAAACAAAAACAAAACAAACAGAAACAAAGTCAGGTGGTAGGGGGACCTAGGTAGTCCCAGCAGTCCAAATTCTCAAGAGTTTGAGGCCAACCTGGTCTACTGAGTGAGTTCTAGGCTACACAGAGTAACTTTGTCTGAAAAAAATCAAAACAAACAAAAAAACATTGAGCAAAGGGACACATTGATGTAATTTGTTACACTGGTCTGGTCAAAATAGTTATAACATTTGGTTCACTAGGCAAAGTCTGAACATGGTGTGGCTATCAGACTGGTTCTTGACACACACACCCCATTTACTGCCAGACCTGACAGCCTGAACTCAATCCCCTAAACCCACACAAAATTCCTGCAAGCTATCTTCTGACCTCCATACTCGCCACCCACAGACATACCCACAAAACACATACATACAAGCCTACACATAAATATAAAACAATTATGAAGTAATAGGAAGCCAGGCATGCTGGCACACACCTGTAATCTCAACAGTCAGGAGGCTTAGGCAAGAAGCCAGTTTGAATTCAAGGCTAGCCTGGGACACACAGCAAAACCTTGTCTTAAAAAATCCAGGGGTGGGGGTGGTGCGCGCCTTTAACCCCAGCACTCGGAGGCAGAACCAGGTGGATCTCTGTGAGTTCAAGGCCAACCTGGTCTACAGAGCGAGATCCAGGACAGGCACCAAAACTACGCAGAGAAACCCTGTCTCGAAAAGCCAAAACAAAAACAAAACAAAACAAAACAAAAAAATCCAGGCATAGTGGTATAAGCCTTTAATCCCAGCACTCCAGAAGCAGAGGCAGGCAGATCTCTAAGTTCAAGACCAACCTGGTCTATCAGTAAGTTCCAGGACAGCCAGTACTGAATAGTGAGACCCTGTTCCCCACCCAAAAAAGAAAAAGTCAAAAAAGTAGTAACTCAAAAAAAAAATTTTTAATGCCACATGTAGTGTAGAAGATTAGCACATACCTATAACCCCCCAGCACTATAGAGGCAAAGTCAAGGAGGACAAGTTCAAGGTCAGCCTGGGCTATGAAATGGGACACTGCCTCAATAAACTAGTTACTAAAAGGATATTAAAATACATGTAGGGCTATGGTATAGCTTAGTGATGCGACATTCATTTTGCATGCATAATTCTCAATATGGTAAAGAAAAAAATAAATACATGAATAGACACATTTCCACACCTACCTATAGGAAGGTGATTTCTGGCCACTGGAAATATTTTTTGCTAGGCATGCTAGTATACAGCTGTAATCCTAGCACTTGAACAGCTGAAGCAAAAGGATCATCCCAAATTGGAAGTCCGCCTGAATTAGAGTGAGGCCTTACCTCAAAAATAACTTTTTGCTTTTATTTTTCTAAATTCCTATAATACACATTATCATTTTTTTTTTTAAACTTTGGTTTGTTTTTTGTTTTTAAGACAGGGTTTCTCTGTGTAACAGCAGTGGAACTTGCTCTGTAGACCAGTCTGGCCTCTTACTCATAGGGATCCACTTGCTTCTCCCTCCCTGTATGTGCTACCACACCTGGCTCACATTACCACTTCTATAAAGGTTATTTTTAAAGTAAATTATAAAGCTGTGTATTGCTGTGCACATCTCTAAGCCCAGGACTTGAAAGGATGACAAAAAGGAAAATCAAGGTTGAGGCCAACTTGGCCTCAACAGACTGCCTCAAACACCCAAGGGTAAATATAAATTATGAGCACAACAATGTGTATATAAATGATAACACTGTGCTATATTCATACAAGTTGGATGATTGGGTTTTTCTTAAAGGTAAAGGGTTGGATATGATGGCACATATCTTTAATCCCAGGACTAAGGAGGCAGAGGCAGGCAGATCTCTGAGAGTTCAAGACCAATGCGATCTACAGGGAGTTCCAGGCCAGCCAGGCCCACATAGTGAGACTGTCTCAAACAAAAAGGAGGGAGAAGAAACTGGTGAAAAGGCTCAGTGGATTAAGGTGTTTGTTTGCCGCCAAGACTGACAACCAGTGTGATTCCCAGGATTCCATGGATGAGAGAATTGACTCCTGAAATGATCTGACCTCCACTTGCACTTCTTACTGTCTGTCTGTCTCTCTCAGGAGGCAAATGACTCAGTTGTGGGAGCACTGGCTGTTCTTCTAGAGAACCTGTTTCTCAGCACCCACTTGGCAGCTCACAAGCACCTGTGGTTCTAGTTCTAGGGGATGTGACACACTCTTCTGTTCTGAGGGTATTAGGCACACGTGTGTTGCAGATAGAACTGCAGACAAAACACTTATTTACACAAATAATTTTTAAAAATAAATTTAAAATGCATAAAAAATAAGGAAAAATGGGGAAAAGGTGAATTAGCTTTTTTGTGTGGTACTGAGGATCGAACTCAAGGCCATGCATAGGCTAGGCAATCTACACCGCCACCTCAAAAACGAGTTAATATTAAATCTGGCAATATTACTTCCATACCACCTTAATTTCCCACATTTTTAGCACAAAATGCACTTTGGGGATATGAAGTGCTTTATGTGGTTCCTGACCTCTCCAAACTAACTCAGGTACATTTCTTTACATGCCTAACCTTACACTGCTCAAGCATGCCCTGTGACCCAAATATTAGCCTCCACTTCTGCATATTCTCTGGGATTCTTATTTTGGTATGGTTTCCCCCTTGTTTTCAAGTCTCTGTGCCTTTGTTGACAACACATTTCTCCGCAAGTCCAAATTTCAGGGCTTGGAGGTTAAGAGCTTCCTGCTCTTCCAGAGGACCCAAATTCAGGCCCAGAACTTCATAAACGACCTGTGACTCCTGTGACTCCAGCTCCAGGAAATCCTACCCTCTTCTGGCCTTCTGAGGTAGCACACAATGCTTAAACGCACACTCACATAACTGAGAAATAGGATGGAGGTGATAGAGTGCTTATTTACCTAGGATTCACAAGGCTCTAGGTTAAATCCCTAACCATCACTACAACAAAATTAGTCATTAGCTGTGAGAGGTAATGCAAGCCTTCAATCCAAGCATTTGGGAGATAGGCAGGTCTCTCAAAGTTCAAGAATAGTCTGATCTACCTAATGAGTTCCAAGACAGTCAGGGCTACAATGATATCCTGTCTCAAAAAATTTCACTTGACATGAGAAGTTTGGCATTGTACATCCTCTGAACTTTCTCAAGGGAAATTCTGAGAGTATCTTGGGCCCAAATGTCTTAGGAAGTTATTTATACTCTATCTCGGCCTTTGCTATGTTGGCTCTCTATAATGTATTTTATGGTTTTTTTTTTTTTGAGATCATAATTACATCATTTCTTCCTTCCCTTTGCTCACTCTAAACCTTTCCATACGCCCTTTCTTTGTTTCAAACGCATGGCCCCTTTTTCTGCTGTTACATGTTATGCCACATTCTTGACCTGAAATTTACCCTCTAATCACAGCACGTCCTTTTTAAAGATTTATTTATTATGTATACAGTGTTGTTTGCATGCATCCCTGCAGGCCAGAAGAGGGAGCCAGATCTCATTAGATGGTTGTGAGCCACCATGTGGGTGTTGGTAATTGAACCAGGACCTCTGGAAGAGCAGTTGGTGCTCTTATCCTCTGAGCCATCTATCCAGCCCCAGCACGTCCTTCTTATAGAACTACCTTATAGCACAGAGAGCATTTTCAAACATTTTAGCTAAGAAAGTTGTTTAAGAGGTCCAACTGTCAATCCTTGTATGACAAAAGTAAAAACCATCCTAATGTACCTTTCAGTAACTTAACCTATCTATATCTTCTGTCTTGGGGGGAAAAGATCAATGTCTTTTTTTTTAAATTTGGGTTTTTTTAAAATATATATACATTTAATTAATTTTTTAAAAGATTTGTTTATTATGCATACAGTATCCTGCTGGTGTGTATGCCTGCAGGCCAGAAGAGGGCACCAGATCTCATGATAGATGGTTGTGAGCCACCATGTGGTTTCTGGGAATTGAACTCAGGACCTCTGGAAGAGCAGCCAGTGCTCTTAGCCTCTGAGCCATCTCTCCAGCCCAATCCATGTCTTTTGTTACACTTATAGCTTGATGAAGGAGTCCCAAGTCTTTCTCCAAGTGGGCTCATCTCTGGCCCTTAATGGGGTCAGGTTGCCAACCTACAAGAATGACAGCGAAGTACAAAGTGGATAGAAAGACTGTAAACCACATAACTGGGAATGCCCACATGGCAAGAGGACTGAAAGCTAAGTGATGAGAAAACTGACTAAAATCCTAACAATATAAAAAGATCTATTTTATTGAACAAGTCCAGAGATATTCCAGTCTGTAATAAGCCAATCTAAGTATCTTTTTTTTTTTTTTTTTTTTTTTTTTTTTGGTTTTTCGAGACAGGGGTTCTCTGTGTAGCTTTGTGCCCTTCCTAGAACTCACTTGGTAGCCCAGGCTGGCCTCGAACTCACAGAGATCCGCCTGGCTCTGCCTCCTGAGTGCTGGGATTAAAGGCGTGCGCCACCACCGCCCGGCCAATCTAAGTATCTTATGTCTTCCAGTTTGCCCATACAGACTAGAACTTTTTTTTTAAGTGTAGGTTTTGGGATGACCAATTCTGCTCAGTGGATTGATAACTATTTTCACTGTATCACCCTCTTGGGGAAAGGTTATCATGGTACTGACTTCAAAAACAGCAGTCATAACTATGGCATATTCTTGAATGACCAAATTATACAGAGCTGAAGAGTATAGCTCAGTGGACAATGCTTGGCTGGGATGCACAAGCCTCCAAGATTTTTAAGATATGTATGTCTATGTGTGGCTATATGCAAGTAATGAAGGGGTGGCACGTTACTGGAGTCCTCTGCAAAGAGTATGAGCTTTTAATGGTTGAGTCATCTTTCCTGCCCAAGACCTTTTTTTTTCCTTTTTACTTCTTTTTTGAGATAGAATCTATATATCCCTGACTGTCCTAGAATTATTTAGACCAGGCTAACCTCAAACTCAGAGATCTGCCTGCCTCTGCCTCCTGAGTGCCGGAATTGAAGGTGTGAACCACCATACCCAACTCTCCAAAACTTTTTGAAAATCTAGTAAGAGTACCCCAACTTAATCCTTCAGGATAAAGGGCTCTAGAGACCTGGTTTTCTATATCAAATATAGGAAGAAGGGGAACACATTCACCACACATGCAGCTCCACCAGGCTGCTCCCCCTCACTACAGTCCTATCCACTGATGTTGAATACATAGTCCAAGAAAATACAAACGCCATCCCCAACCACCATGCTCAATAAAGTTTCAATTAAAATGTGTTAAATACAAGGGGTGACACTGCTTTTAGGAAATCCTGGATTTCCCATCAGAAAAGAGAGAAGGGATTTTATTGGGGTCTTTGGGAGTGTAGGAGTTACAAAATACTTTTTAGAAATTTCTGATTTAAGGTCTTCCCACTAACAAGATACAGTCAGTGGCCAGTTTCCCCCAGAGGTATCCTGGCATTATCCTGTCCCTGGTGGGTTTTCCCCTCGTGATAAGGAGATAAACAATAAACACATTCCCATCCTTAATTATGGATCAAGGGTATGAAAGAAAGCTGGGGAGATAGATGGATTAGTGAACAAAACCCTTGCCACATAAAGTGTGAGGACCTGAGTTTGTATCTCAGGACACGCAAAGCCAGATGCAACAGTATGTTAATTCTAGTGCTCCCAAGGCATCATGACGGGAAGGAGAGAAAAAAAGAATCCCTGCCAGGTGGTGGTGCATACCTTTAATCCCAGCACTTAAAAGGCAGAGGCAGGTGGATCTCTGTGAGTTTGAGGCCAGCCTGGTCTACAGAGCGAGATCCAGGACAGCCAAGGCTCTTACACAGATTGGGGGGTGGGGGAGAGGAGAGAGGGGGGGAGAGAGGGAGAGGGAGAGGGAGAGGGAGAGGGGGGGGGGGGGGAGAGAGAGAGAGAGAGAGAGAGAGAGAGAGAGAGAGAGAGAACCAAAAAAACCTTGCAAGCCAGGTGTAAGAAACAGCAAAGAGACCTAGTATCAAAAAAGGTGAAGGTGAGAGGACTAACACCCAACACTGTCCTCTAAACTACTTGCATGTCAACCACACTTACACAAAATCAGGTATTTTTTCAAGTGTGAACTTTTGTTTGGGCCCCTGCGTATACTCAATAGCCAGAAAAAGAAGAGGCACAGTGGCCAGGACTCAGGCTCCATTTTGACCCAACATTTATTGTCCTTTTACAACATGTCATTTTTTTTTTAATTTTTAATTTTTTTGGTTTAGAAACTGCTTATGATTAGTCTTCCAACAGTAACTTAAAAGCATGTAAAATAAAATCAACCTACTTTCTATATAAACACCCAGCAAACTGTGACCCCTCGTCCAACTACCCAGGTTGGCTAGGGGAAGGGAGAGCTTGGGCAGCATTGAGAGAAGTACAGATACTTTACTGTGTGTGGTGATGGTGAGGGTGCCTTGGTTCACACCCCACAGGTTGCCTGCACCACCCCAAACTACAACAGAAATGGTGTAGTAGGCCCAAGGCCCAATTCCTTGCTGGTAATTCACTCTTCACCTCCCAAATGAAAATCACTTTTATTTTATCGCTTTTGTAATTTTTTTGCAACAGAAAACCCCTGTCCAAAGTCTGACTGGAGCTGAACTGTTCAGACTGAGGAATGGAACAGGCCATGGGTACACCCCTGGTCCCTCTTGGGTAAGCGCTCCCACCCCCAGGGAACAAGGTCCAGCCAGGCCAACTCGCTGCATGCTGGCACATCACTTAGCCATACAGGTCATCGTCATTGTCTTCTGTGTACACACTGCCACCTGTGCCACCTCCACTGCCCTGGCTGGGGCCAGCTCCACCCTGGTTCCCTGAAGGGAATCTGTATATACAAAAGAAAGCCAAAAAAGAGAGGATATGGATAGGGCCAGTGCAAGGTTTCACATCTACTACTCCAGCCTCCCTATGACTCCCACCACTGTTTCTACAAGTCTCCCCAAGCAACTTAGGAACTGCCCATTGCTGCCAACAAGATTACCTGAAGCTGCCAAAACCTCGACTTTGCTGAAGTGTCTGGGCGAACATTTCATACTTCCGAATGTCATTATCACTGACAGAACGACGGGCAAAGCGCATGGCTTCTTCAAAGTGATCTCTGCGGATCTCAGGCACTGGATCATCCTCTTCTACTTCCTGTAAAGTTGATAAGCACAGACCACTATGCTAGTTAGGACCCAGCTTGCAGTCTATCCCTGGCCTCCTTACACTCCCATTATTGCAGCAGTTTATTGATCTTTGACTCTCCATCTCCAATCCAACCTTAATCAGATTCCAGGCCAAACTTCCTAAAAGTAGACCACTGCTGTTTAAAAATGTGCCAGTGCATCCTGGAAATGGGAAAACTATACAGATAGAATTCTTATCAGTGGTTGCCAGGGACTTAAGAAAGAGACATTGATTAAAGTGTCCTAAGAGAACTTTTTGCTCCTGCTGTAGCAGTTAACGAACTTAGATGTGTGAGAAACAGAAATTGGTTCCTATAAAAGGGTGTGTAGCTGATAGACTACTGTACCTTAATAAATCTCAACTTTAGAATCAAGAGTGTCAACAGCTCTTCAATGCTCATTACATACTGTATTGTACACTGTTCCACCTAGAAACTTTACTTCCAGTAACATATACTTTGCAGTTGCTTTTTATTTTTGAGACCAGGCCTAGGCTGGCCTGGAAATTCTGTCTTCAAACATTCTGATTTTTTTTAATTCTTTTAAGATTCATTTACTTATTTAATGTACATTGGGGTTTTGCCTGCATGTATGTCTGTATGAGGGTGTCAGATCCCTCAAGGCATCAAGTTTAAACTAAGAACATTGCCAACCCATCTCTCCTACATGGATTCACATCCTTTTTTCTGAGACAATCTCATGTAGTCCAGGTTGGTCCTGTACTTCTCCATCTTCCTGCATTCACCACTGAGAGCTGGAATAAGTATGCACCACCCCCAGCTTAGCTGTTTAGTATTCATTTTCTTAGATACCCTGCTTAATGTCTTCTCAGTCAAGGGACCTTTCTAATACATTCCACTCTCAACTCTGGATCATGGACAACGGTCCCCAGACTGGCATATTTGGACAGTGTACTGACTCACCATAGCTGACGGATTTGTCTGCCTCTCTCGTTCTCGCCTAATCTCACTCTCGATAGATTCACGAATGGCCAGTTTACAAGCACGCTGGCAAATCTCTGTCAGATCAGCTCCAGAAAAGCCATTGGTCATCTTAGCCAGGAACTCCAAATCCACATCCTAAAGGAAGCAAAAGAGCTACGTTAGCATTGTGCCTTCCTCCCATGGGGCATACAGATCTTTGGGCTATCCACTCTACATACACTTGCTCCTGCCTCTGCCACCCCATTTTATTCTGTATTTCTTAAATTATCCTAAAATTCACAAATCTTTCATGTTCCCTTTAGCTAACCCAGAAATAATCCCCAATGGCATCCTATCCAGCAATCAAAGAACATTCTACATTAGCTTCATGCTGATAACTGTGCACCCGCCTTGGCAACTGGGGACTTGCGCAGGTTAGCTTTTAGGATGGCAACACGGGACTTCTCATCAGGAAGTGGGATATAGATAAGCTGATCAAGACGGCCAGGTCTTAGGATAGCAGGATCAATGATATCAGGCCGGTTGGTAGCTCCAATGATAAACACATTCTTTTTTGTGGACATGCCATCCATTTCTGTCAGGATCTGATTGATAACTCGGTCAGCAGCTCCACCACCATCTCCAATATTACCACCACGAGCCTTGGCAATTGAATCTAACTCATCAAAGAAGAGTACGCAAGGGGCAGCTTGCCGTGCCTGTAAGAGAGGAAGAGATCAACTCAAATATTAACACAACTAGATTTCTCAGACTTCAGAAGAAAATAAAATAATCACCATGCCCCAACTGAGCTTCCTGTAATAAAAAGGTTTTGACTCTGGAGAAAAAGCCTCTTATACTACCGTGCCCCCAAACATATGAACATCAGCCAGCCTCTGATAGCTCACCTTGTCAAAAATTTCTCTGACATTAGCCTCAGATTCCCCAAACCACATGGTGAGCAGCTCAGGTCCCTTGATGGAGATAAAGTTAGCTTGGCATTCATTAGCAATGGCTTTGGCCAGCAAGGTCTTCCCACAACCAGGAGGTCCATAGAAAAGAACACCTTTGGAAGGAGTCATGCCAAATTTGAGGAATTTGTCTGGATGCTCCACAGGATACTAGAAGAAAAACAAAGATGATTTAAGGGCAACCTCCATATTTGAAATAAAATAATTAATAATCAGAAGCATATCATCTACTTTATGGTATATCCTATGGTCTATGGTGCAAGTTTTTTAAAGATAGGCTCCTTACTATCTAAAACTGGTCAACAGTAGGCTTCTGAGTTGTACTTACAATTCTAAATAAATTTGAGTCTGAGACCAAAAAGGCCAATTACTACATACTGAGGCTATGACCCACCACCACCCTAGAGCAAATTATTCTACCTGAACCAGCTCCTGAAGCTCCCGTTTGACATCCTCCAGGCCTCCAATGTCTTCCCAGGTTACTTGTGGCACCTCTACCACAGTTTCCCGAAGTGCTGATGGATTGCTTTGACTCAAGGCCCACTAAAAAGGATGTTTGAAAAAGTGAGGATGGGGGGCGGAAGTTGCACACAACAAAATACATATTTGTGTTCCGAATTTGGGGATATGGTCCTTACCCGGAAGTCATCCATAGTAACTGCCAAGGAATTCATGACCTCAGCATCAATGGTCTCATCCTCAAGGTCAATGAGGTCCATTTTTTTCCGGATGGCCTGTAGAGCAGCCTCTGAACACAGAGCTGCCAAATCAGCACCCACATGGCCATGAGTCTCATTGGCTACCTTCAGAGAGAAGACCAAAAACAGAATCTTGACTCCATCCCATGATTCCTATCTGATTCCTATTTTCTTGAAGAAATATACTTTAGCAGACCTTTTACTGGCAAAGGGGTTAAATACCCAAGCCTGGATTTGGGAGCTAGAAATAAAGCTGCTCCAACAACTCATACTTACTCTAACACAACAACTAAGAAGCATATTCCTGCCCTGAAATCAAAATAATCTCCATCCAGAGCTAAAAAAATGAAAAGACAGGATCTTGCCATATAGTCCACACTGGCCTTAAACTCAAGATCCTTCTGCCTCACTCTCCCAAAGTTCTGGAATTACTGACTGAAATCTTCTCATCTTAGGCTATGTTTGTAGTCCCTTGCAACTTCCTTAAAACAGAGCTAGCTACCCTAAGTTTTGACCAGCCATCATCACCACTCCACCTGTTCCAAGTCCACATCATCTGCCAGTTTCATGTTCTTGGTATGGATCTGAAGAATTTCCAAGCGTCCCGTAGCATCAGGAATTCCAATATCTACCTCTCTGTCAAAGCGACCTGTGGGACAATGCAGGAATGTAAAACAGTGGTAATTTCTGGTCTACAGAAGTCACTCCAGAACTCTTATTTAGAGTTAACATTAACGCCTCACAACCTGGAATCCTTCAGGTTTAGGCAAACCAAGATAGGTGGTTACTCTAGATCAGTGAGTGGTTCTTAACCTGTGGGTCACCAACCCCTTTTGGGTCAAAGGGCCCTTTCACAAGGGTCCCATATCAGATATTTACATTATGATTCATAACAGTAGCAAAATTATAGTCATGAAAGTAGCAATGAAGTAATTTTATGGTTGGGGGGCTCACCACAAATGAGGAACTGCGTTAAAAGGTGGCAGCATCAGGAAGGTTAAGAACCACTGTTATAGAGGGAATACAGAATGGAAAAAGCCCTTAGGCCCTGCCATGGCAAAGAACTTAAATGAAATTCTGAGATTAAATAACTCGGATCAAAGACAGAGGTGAGATAAGGAAATCAAACCAGCAGAACTATAATATACCAATGAGTAAGAACAAGTTGGGTTGGGCAGTGGTGGCATACACCTTTAATCCCATCAGTCAAGAGGCAGAGGCAGATAGATCTCTGAGTTCAACGCCAGCTTGGTCTACAGAGAGTTCCAAGGCAGCCAGGGATATACACAGAGAAACTCTGTCTTGAAAAACTAAACAAAAAGAACAAGTTGGAAAGAATTTGAGATCTTTACCAAATCGCCGTAGGGCCGGGTCAATGCTATTGGGTCTATTGGTTGCTGCCATAACTATCACGTGTGCTCTCTGCTTTAGGCCATCCATAAGGGTCAACAACTGAGACACGATACGACGTTCCACTTCCCCATGAGTCTGTGAAGACAGTATGTCTGGTTAGAAACTAAGTCAGGGCCTTTCAAGTCCCCACCAGCCCCTTGGGAAAGTTCCTACTTTCTCTCTTTTGGGCGCAATGGCGTCAAGCTCATCAATGAAGATGATAGCAGGAGCATTCTTTTCAGCTTCCTCAAAGGCTTTACGAAGGTTGCTCTCTGACTCGCCAGCCAATTTGCTCATGATCTCAGGACCTGAGAAGATACAGAATAGACAATGACAGGGCCAATGAGGTAGCTTATGGGGTCAAGGTGCTTGTTACAAAGCCTGATAACCAAAGTTTAATCCTGGACCCCACGTGGTAAAAAGAAGAAACTAATAATACCCTCAAATTGCCCACTGACTTCCATGTGTGCATGATCATACAAACACAATAAATAAAATAGCTTTTTTAAAGGCGACAAAAATCCCTCCTCTCAGCTGGGCAGTGGTGGCGCACGCCTTTAATCCCTGCACTCAGGAGGCAGAGGCAGGCGAATCTCTGTGAGTTCCAGGCCCACCTGGGCTACAGAAACGGGGGGGGGGGGGGGGGGGGGGGGGGGGAACGACACGACACGGACAGATTTAGCGTGGTGGTGGTGGTGGTGCACGCCTTTAACCCCAGGACTCAGGAGGCAGAGGCAGGTGGATCTGAGTTCCAGGACAGCCAAAACTACATTAAGAGAAATTCTGCCTCAAAAACAAAACAAAACAAAACAAAACTATATATATATATATATATATATAAAGACATGCTTCAGGTTATCATCCACAATCTTTCTCAAGGAAAAAAAAAGACAGAGAACCCCAGCACTTGGGAGGCAGAGGCAGGCAGTTTTCTGTGAGTTTAAGGCCAGCCTGTACTACAAAGCAAATTAGCCAGGGCCATGTCTCAACCTCTATCTCACCCCACCCTTCATCCCTCACCCTGAAAACATACTCATTCACCAGAAAATGCTTAAGTGAGGCTATAGAGATAGCTCAGGTGCTAAAGAGCCCACCTTAGAAGCATAAATACCCAAGTTAGAGAAAAACAGGTATGATGACACACATTTGTAAACCTAGCACTGGAGAGGTAGGTGGATTCTTAGGGCTAGCTGGTTAGTCAACCTAATATACTTGAACAGTTCCAGGTTTGAGACTTTGTCTCTAAAAAGGTAGAATGCATCTGAAGAACATGAGATTATCCTCTGAACCTGTGTATGCATACCCCTACACAAGAACACATACACAAACACACAAAAAGGGCTAAAAGCTAGGCTGGTGCTGTGGGATGTTCTGTATGGCAAATGTGTTGCTCTGATTGGTCACTAAATAAAACACTGATTGGCCATTGGCTAGGCAGGAAGTACAGGCGGGACAAGGAGGAGAATAAAGCTGGGAAGTGGAAGGCTGAGTCAGAGAGACACTGCCAGCCACCATGATGACAAACAGCATGTGAAGATGCCGGTAAGCCATGAGCCACGTGGCAAGGTATAGATTTATAGAAATGGATTAATTTAAGCTGTAAGAACAGTTAGCCATGGCCATACAGTTTGTAACCAATATAAGCCTCTGTGTTTACTTGGTCGGGTCTGAGCGGCTGTGGGACTGGCAGGTGAGAGAGATTTGTCCTGACTGTGGGCCAGGCAGGAAACTCTAGCTACAGGCTGGAGAGATGCCTCAGCAGTTAAGAGCACTGGCTACTCTGCTAGGGGTCCCAGTTCAGTTCCCAGCACCTTTATGGTAGTTCACATTCAGCTTTAACTCCAGTTCTAAAGGATCTGATGCTCTTTTCTGGCCTCCACAGGCACTGCACTCATATGGTATACAGACGTAAATGCAGACAAAACAGAACAAACTTGTCAAAATAAAACAATTTTTTAAAATGTGCTGAAGGGTATGGGTGCAAATGGATGTGTCTGTGAGCTGCCCAACTCAGAAATGGGTCTAGACAGACACTAGATGGAGCAAGTTTCTTACCATTGATCAGGAAGAAGAAGGCTCCAGTTTCATTTGCCACAGCTCGGGCAATCAGGGTTTTCCCTGTCCCAGGAGGTCCATATAGCAAGATTCCCCGAGGAGGCTGAGGACAGTACAGAGTGGTTAGGGTCAGGAGCTTACCTTCCCCCAACTCCATCCATCCTAATAAACTAGCTTGACAACGGCTCTAGTGAGGGCTGAGAACCAGGGCTCTACCCTGATACCATTTAAGCCTCTAGAGGCTAGAGAGCATTTAAGAGCACTGGCTGCTCCTTCCATAGGACTCAAGTTTGGTTCTGATAACCACCTGCAACTCCAGTTCTGGTAGATATGATGCATTCTTCTGGCCTCTGTGAATTTAGAGCCTTCTATAAACCCAAAGAATATATTATCTCTTTGGAATCAGTCACACCACTGATTAGACACTTGAGTTATTAAGCACCCTCCTAGAATCCTCAGAGCTCAGGATGCTCACCTTTACACCAATTGCCTTAAAGAGTGCAGGATGTCTCAGTGGCAGTTCCACCATCTCCTTTATCTGAGCTAGCTGCTTCCTGCAGCCACCGATGTCATCATAGCCTACTTCATTCAAGGACTCTTCCTCATCCTGAATATGGAAGAATAGAAAGAATAAAAACAGGAACAGTATTGTTAGCAAATATACAATTTCTCTAAATCCTCCCACTATTTGGTGTGGGAGAAACATGCTGCATAAGAAGGTTCTCTTCTACACTGATCTCATCTTAAGCCAGGTATAATGGCACATGCCTGTAATCTCAGCACTTGGAAGGCAAAGGCAGAGAGACCAAATCTGAGGCAAGCTCAGGCTACAAAGTGAGTTCCAGACAGCCTATAAAGCAATACTCTATCAAGGAAAAGAAACCAAACCAAAACAACAACAAAAAAAACCCACCAAAAAACCCTCCTCTCTCATAGTCCTTAGTCTTATTGATAAAGGATCCCTAAAAAAACTAAAGCTGATCTATACATGATTGGGCCCATCAACACCCATTTTGAATGGGGGGGGGGTGTTCATAAGGCACCACCCCACCCTGAGGAGTTACAGGCAGTTAATGATGACTGCTGGGAGACGGAATCATATTCCTTAGTGGTACAGCCACTGTGTAAGCTGTAGCTGTTCAATAACCTTCCCCCACATTGCAATGATCAATTCCAAATAAATTCAGTAGGCCACCAAAAATAAATAAATACATAAAATAAACATTTTTAAAAAAGAAAGAAAAACAGAGACATGAAAGCAGGAAGATTTTAAGAGAACCAAGGTGGAAATCAATGGAATTAGGCATAGTGGCACATGCCTTTAATCCCAGCTTGGGAGGCAGAGGCAGGCAGATCTTAGTCTAAGTGACAGTGAGACCCTGTCTCAAAAACGAACAAGCTGGGCAGTGGTAGAGTACATCTTTAATCCCAGAACTTGGGAGGCAGAGCCAGGTGGGATCTCTGTGAGTTTGAGGCCAGCCTGGTCTCCACAGCAAGTTCCAGGACATTCAGGACTGTTACACAAAGAACCTTGTTTAAATAAATAAATAAGTAAATAGGTGGGGGGTGAAAGAAGTAATGAGAGGGATAATATGATCAAATACAGTCATGTGGGTGCTGGGAATTGAACCTAGGTCCTCTGGAAGAGCAGTCAATGCTCTTAATCACCAAGCCATCTCTCCAACCCATTTATATTTTTTGAGACAGGATCTCACTTCATAGACCATCGTGCTGGACTCAAAACTTACAGCAATCCTATTTCCACCTACTAAGCATTAGGATTATTGGCATGTACCACCACACTCAGTGCCAATCATTTACATCTTTTAAACTTCATCTCAAATCCATGGCATTGGGTTCTTTCAATAAATACTTAGGTGGTTTTCCACTTCCATAAGGCCATCTAATCTCCAAAAGCATTCAGCTTGATAACCAACACAAATGCTACATGAGTGTAATAAAATTGGAAGATGGGGATGTATTTCAGTGGCAGAGTACTTAGCTAACATATACACGACCCTGGGTTCAATTCCCCAGCACCACAAACAAAAAACAAAAGTTAGGAAATAGGATCAGGGAATAACTCACCTCCCGCTTGATTGGCTCCCCTTCACAGTGGATCACTGTGTCTGGAGCAACAATACAGTAAGGACTGGGGTCTGTCTCTACTACTTTGAACTCCACAGCACGCATGCCACCCCGGACAAGGAAAATATCTCCTATAATGCAAAGCAATATAAAGTGAAATTAGAGGTGTCAAGTACAAGACCTAGTGAAATTCTTCACTAGACCCCATGATCTAAAATACAAAGCTCACTCAGTAGATACTACTTATATACCCTCCTTCCCGATACCAGGCAATAGTAAAACTCCAATCTGTACTGCATTCTTCTGCTACGCCAGACTAGTATACAGAAAAGATATGACAAAAGTCCCTTTTAACTATTATGGTATAGACAGCCTAAGCTTTCACTACAACCAACAATGGTAGAGCTGTACAGTTTCAACTTGACAGCCAGCAAAAGCAGATCATCCTTCAGAGATACTTGAGAACTACTTACTATCCTGGAACACAGAAGGACGTAAGAGGGCAGACAATCAAGTATGTGTACAGGATACATATATGCATGCTCATACATATGAAAACATGGAATTGTTCCAAAGTTTACTCAAGTAACAAATATTCTTAAACTCAGTTTCTCTCACCTTTCCGGATGGGTCGATAAGCTTCCAGGAAGTACGGCTTAAGGTATACCTCAAAGAGATTGCCAGTGATGCCTTCCACCGTGTCATCGATGGGTAGCACGTGGATACGTTTGCCATACTTTACATCAGGGCATGGCTGGATGCTGAGGATGACAAGCAGACTCCACATTACCAACCACACTGCAGCCCCAAGCACTGGGTGTCCGAAAGGGCCTGGCACAGACAGCTGATGGCAAGCGAGAGAGAAAAGGCAGGGATGGCCTTAGGTGGAGAGAAGAAGGAAAGCAGGGTGGGAAGAGGAGGCAAAGGAACAGCCAAGCAGAACCAAGACAAGTCACATCCACATGAGATAACAGAAGTCCACTCACCACTAAGGCAAACTTATAAATATCTGAAGCCCCACATATGCACAGCTCTACTACTGGGATCTTTAATATGGGATATTCAAGGATAATCCTTTCTAGTTAATACTGACCATCTCCTGTCTCTCCCAAGTGCTGAGGTTACTGGAAATATAGGCACGTGCCACCCTGTCTGGCCTTCTAACTAATATTAATAACCCAGTTTTACAAGGGGGAAAGGGGACGGCAACGTTTGACAAGTGAAAACTTTTGATGTTAAGTGAAAGAAATAAAAAAAATTCTCAATCACAATATCAAAACACCTTGAGGAAGTGACCAAGCAGTCTCAAGAAGGTACTTAAATTAAAAAAAAAAAAAACTTCAGAAACTTCAATGGTCCTGGCCAGGTAACTGGAGACTGTGGAAGCCTCCTGCCTAGCTGGGTAGAACAACCAAAATCATTCATACTAGAGCAATCCTAGTTCTAGCTGTAACTATACTCCTCTCCCCCAGGTTTCTCTTTTTTGCTTTCTTTTTCCTTTTTGGAGACAGGGTCTCACTATGTAGACCATCATAGACCCACCTGTCTCTGGCCCAAGTGCTGGGATTTAAGGCATGCACAACCAAACCCAGTTATAAGTAGAGCGATTATACTTCCCCAGTTGAGGGGGAAAAAAACAACAGAGGCCAGCTACTCCAGCACCGTATCTGCCTGCATGCCACCACGCTCCCCACCATGATGATAATGGACTAAACCTCTGAAACTGTAAGTGAGCCACCTCAATTAAATGTTTTCTTTATAAGAAAAGAAAAACAAATAAACCAAAAAAACCCCAGAGGCATCAAGAAAGCCATGGAAATGCCGATTTATCCTAAGGACCATGTAGAGGTAGATTCTGAAGTCTAGAAAGGTAATGCCACCTACAGAAAACCCTGGAAACACGAGTCTTCCTCATGACCAGGTGACTTCCTACATATGCAGCTGCCAAGCATTCCATCCTGGTTGTAATGGAGGGGGGGATGATGTTTATAATGCAAGGTATGGAATCCGGCCTCACATCCCTATGAGGTCAAGAATCCATCCCCCACCCCCCAACACACCTGATGACATCCCCTAGGCGAACACGGAGGTTGTTCCGAACAACTCTATTCATTCGAATCTTCTCATCAGAACATGTGTCATCAGAAAGTACAATGCACACAGCTTCCCGTCTTTTCTTTCCTTTTAGCAACACTGTGTCACCACGGAATAACTGCAGTTCATCCATCTTGGGCTAAGGAAAAAACATGGTTAAAGACTTTGGGTCACTGACCTTTAGGTAGGCAGAACCCCTCTAGGCTAGAATTCCCTATAAACCCCACTTGATCTGTCACTGCAAGAAAAGTGACAATAGAAAGCTGGGGAAATCTCTCTATTTAAGTGAAGTGAAGACTGGACTGTACACCCAACTTACCTGGGACAAGGACACCACACTATTATCTTCATTGATGGCTTCATCAACAATTAACCGATTGGGACGGTTCTTTTGTTTCAGAATGGCTGTTGATAAATCATCACCTTTTGAACTAGAAGGAAAAAAAAAAAAAACCGAGGTCAGGCCTAACAGATACTGAGCCCCACCAATCTAAGATTCACTTAGGCAAGAAAGAATGGATAGATGAAGCTTAAAAGCTCGGATAAAAGAAGTCCAGCCAAGCTCATGAGGAACATAGTCAGCATTTATCTCATTCCCATTCCAGTATCTTAATGTTTTGAGTGCTGTTCCATTCTGCTAGGCCCCTGGGATCCTATCCCAAGGTCAGGAATCTGGCCAAATATTAAAAGGCATAACAGAAATAAAGGCTCAACAGCAACCAGAGAAAAATGAGACTCTTAAGACTATACAGGCGGGGCCGGGCGGTGGTGGCGCACGCCTTTAATCCCAGCACTTGGGAGGCAGAGCCAGGCGGATCTCTGTGAGTTCGAGGCCAGCCTGGGCTACCAAGTGAGTTCCAGGAAAGGCGCAAAGCTACACAGAGAAACCCTGTCTCAAAAAACCAAAAAAAAAAAAAAAAAAAAAAAAGACTATACAGGCGGGGGTGGGGGGTGGGGTGGGGTGGGGGGAGGTGGCACACGCCTTTAATCCCAGCACTGCCTTTAATCCCAGCACTGGGAGGCAGAGGCAGGTGGATCTCTTTGAGTTCGAGGCCAGCTTGGTCTCCAAAGCGAGAACCAGGAAAAGTGCAAAGCTACACAGAGAAACCCTGTGGGGAGGGGGAGGGGGGGAACAGACCTATACAGAACAGGGGCTCTACAGCCAGACCTATTAGGTGTAAATTTAAACTCTGGCTATGCTTAGTTGTGATCGAGATCATATTAGTTAACTTCTCTGGACTTCCTCATCTGTAAAATGAAGACTATAACCTACTTAAGGTTCATTCTTTTTGTTGTTTTTGAGACAGAGTTTCTCTGTGTAGCTTTGAAGACTATCCTGGAACTCACTCTGTGGACCAGACTGGCCTTGAACTCAGAGATCCACCTGCCTCTTCCTTACAAGGTGTGTTATACCAGGCCCAGCAAGGTTCATTCTTTTAAATAAGATTAAAAAAATGTAAATGCTTTCACAATGCCTGGCACATGGTCACCATGATTAATTCCAGAGCTTTGAAAGTTTTCTTACTGCTTGTCTTTCAAGGGAATGAAGTGAGCCAGAGAAGGTTTAGGAAGGCCATGTTCCATCAAGTAAACCTCAGTACAACAAAACAATTTTTAACATTACCCTCCTCAAAAAATAAGCCAAGATGTGATGAATCCAAGAGTGATTCCTAGTACCACAAGAACACCAAGCATAAAACAACATACAACAAAGCCGGGTGTGGTGGTGCACTTTAATCCTAGTACTCAGGAGGCAGAGGTAGGCAGATCTCTATTATGAGTTCAAGGCCAGCCTGGTCTAGTGATTTGCAGGACAGCCAGGACTGAAACCCTGTCTTGAACACGGGGCCCCCCCCCCAAAAAAAAACCCAAAAACCCCACACAACATAAAGTAATATACAACAGGACAAAAACACATCTAGAGCCTTCAGAAAGAGGATCTAACTCAAAAGGAATTTCCTGGCCTTTCTGTAGAAGCACATGACTTTGGTTAATCCAGAAATAAAATCAAGAAAATTTTTTTTTGGGAGGAGGTGTTTTCGAGACAGGGTTTCTCTGTGTAGCTTTGCACCTTCCTGGAACTGACTCTGTAGCCCAGGCTGGCCTTGAACTCACAGAGATCCGCCTGGCTCTGCCTCCCAAGTGCTGGGATTAAAGGCCAGGCAAAAATCAAGAAATTTTAAAACATGGGAAAATTCAAATCCTCAAATCCGGGCGGTGGTGGCGCACGCCTTTAATCCCAGCACTGGGAGGCAGAGGCAGGCGGATCTCTGTGAGTTCAAGGCCAGCCTGGGCCACAGAGTGAGTTCCAGGAAATTCGCCAAAGCTACACAGAGGAACCCTGTCTCGAAAAACAAAAAAGAAGAACCTAAGTCCTTGCTAAATCCCTGCTGGGCAGTGTAGCCTTTAATCCCAGTACTCAAGGGAGGCAGATCTCTGAGTTTGAGGCCGGCCTCATCTACAGAGTGAGTTCTAAGACAGCCACAGTTGCACAGAAAGACCCTGTCTTGAAGAGGAAAAAGGAAAAAAACGTTCCTTTTTAATGTTTATTACCACATGTATTAATTATACATGATGGGTTTCACTGACATTTTCATACATGCATGTATATTTATATTAGCCCCTACAGCCCTCTTTCGTTCCTCTCCCACTGATCCCCTTTCTCTTACTAACAGCTGCCCTTCTTTCTTTAGTGATTCTTTGTGTATGTGAACCAATCAGGTACATTAAGAGCTCACACGATGAGGAGCTGGTTATTTACAGGAGCAACTTGTCGTGGCTACACTACTTTAGGAAATGTGTCCCTTTACCCATGCAAACCATTAGCTGCCAGTAACTACTGAGGGACTGGTGAGACCTTATGGGCTCCTCCCAAGCAACTAATTTTCCATCACTTTCCTAGAAGCTAGTGTTAGTCACTGGACAGTGATACTAATTCCTTTCTTCCTACATTTATTTATGTTTATCTGTCTGACCATATATATGTTATGGTAGTTGCTTTGTCTTCCTACCATGTAGGTTTAATGGATTGAACCTAGGTTGTCAGGTCTGGCAGCATGTGCCTTTACCTACTAACCCATTACACTGGTACCAAATGTCATAACTAGTTCATTTCTAGCCTTCACTTACTAGACTCAGTGGACTCTCCCCCTTGAAAAGTTACCTCTGGCCAGGAACAGTGGCACAAGCCTTCAATCCTAGCACTTGGGAGGAAGAGGCAGGTAGATTATGCATTTGAAGCCTGTTTGGTCTACAGAGTGATTTCAGGCCAGGGCTATATAGTGAAACAAACAAAACCCCAAAATACTTTTCTTCCAAGCTTTGAGAAACATGAGTATTAACCAAAATAGAGATCAAACAATGGAAAAAGCAAATCAAGGGGAGAAAAAACTATTTCTTCAACAAATTAATAAAAGCCAGGCATAGTGCTTCATGCCTGTATCTTAGCAACTGCCAGGAGACTCCAGACCAGTCTGAGTAGCATGGCAAGATTATTTCAATAATAGTAGTAATCATAAATGGGTATCTACAAAGCATCACACTTTTCTAGGAGCTGAGATGAGACAGCAAAAATCAAACAAAAAAGCACTGACACTGAAAACATCTTACCCTCACTTACAGACTATTTTGTTGAGTTTTTATTATTTTAATAAAGGGTCTTGCTATATATAGCCCTGCCTGGCTATGTAATCCAAGCTGACCTTGAACTTGCAGTGATCCTCCTGTCTCTGACTCCTGACTGAAATCACACCACTCAGCTATGTTATATCTTTAACCATTACTTTAGATAAACTAGTTTCCCAGAGTAGTTTCTTTAGCTCTAACTTGCCTCCTCAGTTCAAAGGGTGTGTCACTTTGGCCACAATGCTGCTGAGATTACAAAAATAAAAGTGTAAATCCACCAAATTTTCTACTTTCCCATATCTATCAAGATGTCTTCCCCTAGAGGCTGCCCATCTTATTTTATTTACAGGACTGGATTGAAGATAATACCTCAAGTTATCACTTTGTATTTTAATCTCAAAACTGCATTTCAGAAGTGGGGCATGGTAGCACTTGAACTGGCCAGCCTAGTCTACTAAGTGAGTACCAGGATAGCCAGGCTGTCACACTGAGAGACCCTGCCAAGAAAGAACAAAAGAAAAAAAAAAAAAAAAAAGAAAGAAAACTGCATTTCAGGTCAACCTCCAATCTGACTATCAGTCCAGACCCTGGTTCTAAAGATAGTGGGATGCCCTTAAAGACCTGTAATTCAACTACCCATAGAGAGCAGAGCTGGTAACCTCTAAGAGCTGAGAGCAACTACAGCTCTAAATGTTCTTTAGGGAAATCGCCTACAATCTACAGGACTCAGGTCCTTTCCAGAACTCAAAGACCACACAAGGGAACTTGGAAGAAGTTCAGGTAAGAACCATCAACTTAGAGGTAGAAACCGCCTATGTGCCAGATTTCAAGAATTTTAATTTTAAAAAAAATCTGGATGTAAGTGGGGAATACTATGACTTTCTTATGATCCCATTATTTGGGGGATGGGGGGGGGGGGGGTCAGCAAGACCAGGAATTCAAAAACAGCCTTGACTACATGGCTGAATTTGAGGCCAGTCTGGTCTACACTGGGCAGTGATTGAGCAAGTCTTTAATCCCAGCAGAAGCAGATGATCGAGTTCGAGGTCAGCCTAGTCTACAGATTGAGTTACAGGACAGCCAGGGCTACAGAGAAACCCTGTATCGAAAAACAAACCAAAATTGTAATAATTTAAAAGAAAAAAAAAAAAAAAAAAAAAAAGGAGCCAGGCGGTGGTGGAGGCAAAACCAGGAGGATCTCTGTGAGTTGAGGCCAGCCTGGTCTACTGAGCAAGATCCAGGACAGGCACCAAAAGTACACAGAGAAACCAAAAAAAGAAAAAAAAAAAAAAGTAAAATACTACAGAATATTTAAAAAGTATATTTTGTTGTTTTTTGAGAAAGGTCTATGTAGCCCAGAAACTCCCAATGTAGACCAGGCTAGCCTAGAACTTTTTTCAAGTGATGGAATTAAAGGTGTACACCACCCCACCCACCCTGGCTATTTAAAGTATTAATAGTTCTTTTAACTAAGCAACTGAGTGAATTCTTTATCCCAAGGAAATGAAACTCAAAACAACGAGAAGATTTGTGTAAAATAGTTTCCTAGGCTTGCTGATTTTTGCTTGTTTTTTGTACGGGAAGCTCTAGTTTCTAAACTGAATGGGCTGAAGTGACTAGGTTTTATTTGATGCTTTCCTGAAAGATAAAGTTGGGGGGCCATAACATCCAAAGGCGCGGACAATCTCTGATAGTAGCTGCTTGGGGAAGAGATGTGTTTTTAGGAATTATTTAAGAGTTAAGACAACTCTAACCTGCCATCCCTGAAACCTAAATAGAGAAAGCAAAAGCAAAACAAACCCAACTCAGATTCTAACTCCAGCACCTTAAAACAGAAAAACACCTTTCTGGACACAGCAAAAAAATACTAGTACTAGGTAAAGCTTCCTAGTATTTACAACAGGCCTAACGTGGTGGAAAAAAATGGCCATTCCATTCGAGAGCAGCACGAGCTGCCCTCTCCCTAACAGGCCCTCACTACCCAGGGTGCAAAGGACGCCCACCTCGGCCAAGGCCGCCGGGCTCCCCCGAGGCTGACCCGGCCTTCCCCGGAGTCTCGGGGCTCCTGAGGCCTTCACGTGGCCCGAAGTCCACGCCCACTGGGCCCAGTCGGGGCCTCCGGCTCGCAGTGTTTCCTCTCCGCGGGCTCAGGGTCTTCCGCGTACGGTCGGCGAAGCGGCCGAACGGCGCGTCCCAGCCCCGGAGAGCCCCGCGCCGGCAGTGTGGACCCTGAGGCCTGAGTAGGCCGGGACCGCCGTGCCCAGGGAGCGAGTCAGGCCGGCCGGGGCCTGCATGACACAGCACCATCTTGCCCAGGCTCCGACCCGGGCCCAGCGCGGGCCCGACCTAGGGGGCGCGCGGGTGCACAGCCCGGCCCGAGGCCCTCACTCGCCCCTTTCCTCCCCTTCCGTCTCTCTCCTCCCGGCCTAGCCTCTCAGACGCGGCCCTGCCGGGCCTAGCCAGCGCGGCGGATCCCACGGAGCGCGCCGCCGCCGCGGCCGGCGGGCGGGCGGGCGGGCGGGCGGCCGTGCGCGCGCATACACTTACTCGGCTCCAGAGGCCATGGCGCGCGCCTGTCCCGGTCGGCGGCTGTGGCGGCCTGAGGGTAACGGCTCCGAGAATGGCAGGCGACCGGCTAGGCCCGGGTTGGACTCACTCAGGCGGTGGATCAACAGCAGTGACAGACCCTCAGGCAGCCTCCCTCTCGCTTCCTCCCAGCGGCACCGGGGCGGCAGGCGGGCGGGCGGGAGACGCTAGCTCCTGATCCGCGAGGGGGGCAGCGGCAGCGACTAATCAAACGACGGCTGCAAACGCTTCACCGAGACTGAGCCGAGAAGAGCCGAATCATCGGAAGGAAAGCGGCTCTCATCTCAACCAATCAGCGCCTGCCTTGGGACTCGTGCCCGCCTCTCCGTGCCTCTCCCCAGCAACCCGCAGACCACAACCAATCAGAAAATTCGTCTGTGGCCTGACCCCGCCTCAAGGCTGCAACACGCCTAGTAACGCCACGTCAATTGGCCGCAGCACTACGCTTCCTCGACGGATTGGGGTCCTTGACCAATCAGCAAAAGGAATCGACCAGATCGTCTGGTAAAAGAGCCTTTACTCCCCCCCCCGCCCCGGGGAGGCCTCTCCTACTTGGCTCCAGTTGATTGGCTCCTTAGTTTATAAGCTGCTGGAAGAACCTGGCACAATGGCCTGAACCCTTGTTAGTTTAGTCTGGTTGTAATGATAACCCACGTAGTCCATTCCTCGCCAATCCTGGGGATCCTCTTACTCCACTACACTAACCCTCCGTGCGCCTTTAAAACACTGACTCCAACGAAGGGCGTGGTGGACGGACTAGGTCTGTAATCCTAGCAGTTGGGAAGCAGAGGCTGGAGAATTATTAGTTGGATATAAACTCAGGATACCGGATCTTTTCTGAAAAACAAAACCCGGTCGGGCGTAGTGGCGTAGATCTATAATCGTAGCGTCAAAGCAGTATCTCAAAAATAAATTTCTAAAGCAGTGTGGTGGCACATGTTTTTAATCTCAACACTTGGGAGGCAAAGGCAGATGGATCTCTGTTCTATGAGTTTTAAATCAGCCTGGTCTATAAAAAAAGAGTTGCAGCCAGCCAGGGCTACATAGTGAGACCTTGTCTCAAAACTAAGTAAATATAATTTTTTAAAAAAGCAAAACCAGCTGGGTATGGTGGTGTTTACCCTAGATCCCAGTACACCACAGGCTTTAAAAGCAGGAGGGTTGAGAGTTCGAAGCCAGCTGGTGCTACATAGCTAGACTAGGTCTACCAAAAAACACTAGCTCTAGCCACCCTTCTCTGGACCCTAGTTCTGAATCAGCAGCACCCCAGCTTAATCCACTCTGTTGACATTGCACTCTCCTAACTAGTCCCTCAGGTTTACAATTTCTCTGGGTTTGGGAGTACACACTCCCTGCTATCGTGTATTAAATATTATCTGGGGAGGAAGCGCACTCGGTTCAAGGGCATTTGCAGAACACATAGCAAATTCAGCAGTGCCTAAGAGCAAGAAACTCAACCACAGGCTCCGACTTAAGGTCCTTGGGCCCCAAAAGACAATTAATTGGCTCTCGTTGTAGTCAACAGACTGTTAGCTCCGAGTGGTATCCTGATTCAACTCACCCTTCACCTCCTACCCACACAGACTGATCTGAGACAGTTTGTTTCTAGATACGGAGCTACTCTGAGGAATATCTCTTTCATTTTTGTTTTGATTTTTTGAGACAGCCCTGGCTGTCCTGGAACTCACTATGTAGAACAGGCTGGCCTCAGATTCCACCTGCCCCCGCCTTTAATCCCCGCTGGGATTAAAGTGGCATACCACTTCTTAAGTATCATGTACCCACGCTTCCCTAAGAGGCCTGTCAAGATCATTCTTCAGACCAACTTCATTCACTCTGTCACCTACCACAGATTCCTGGGCTTTCAGATAACAAAGCTAGAGAGATGGCTCAGTGGTTAAGAGAGTGTAACTGCCCTTCCAGAGAACACAGGTTGGATTCCCAGCACCCATGTCAGGTGGTTCACAACCTCCTGTAACTATAACTCTGAGGGACCCAACGCCTCTGGCCTCCAGTGGCACCCACACACATATAGATGGCATACACACACGATTTAAAATAAGTAATTAAAATTTTTAATAATTTTTAAAGGACTATGTCACTGCTTCCTCAGAAGGATTAACGTAGCCTTTTCCTCATGCTCATACCTCGAGCTCTTAAGATAGATAGTGGGGGTTGGGTGAGGGATAGGGAGGGACTGGGGACTTATATGTGAGGAACTGGAGTTCAGTCCCCAGAATCCAACCTTCCAAAAAGAAAGTGGGAGGGAAGAGGGGACCTGGGAGGCAGGGAAGGTAGACATAAGTTGGATGTTAGGAAGACAGCATCTTAAATAACCAACACCCAACTAGTCTGCCATGACTCTTCCCATTCACCATGTGTAATAAGCAGATAATAGGTAAATACGAGATTTTACTCAACACATATACCAAAAAAAAAAAAAAAAAAAAGAGGAAGAAAGAAAAGAAACAGGAAACAAGTGTCATGACCGAAGTCAAGGATTTGTTCATGGAACTGTTCTGGTACTAGACTGGCAGCAAGAAGACAAGCTTACAAGACCAGCAACCTCAGCAGTGGAGGAGTGACTTAGGAACAATCAGCCCCAGCCATATTATCCAAAGAGGATAAGGGAGGAAAAAACCCTCCCCATGGAGATGGTCCAAGGGGCCCCAGCTCAAGCTCCAGGAAACAAGGAAGCTACAGGTCATGAGACTCCAGCAGAGATGTTCCAAACTCCTCAAGGAGAGCTTCACAGTTAGGGGGATGGATCCAGCTCAAACAGGTTTCTAAATACAGTGGAAGAGACCTGAAAAGCAAGAATGGTGGTGCCTAAGAGTGCAAGACAGACATAGGTTTGACATCCTTCCTTCCTTCTGTTCCTCAGCACCTCCACTACAGCATTCCAACTCCTCCCCAGCCCCAAGACTCAGCCTTACCAGGTAGCTTCTTCCCGTGGTGCTTGAGTTTGGGCCTCCTGCCAGAAAGCAGTGGCCTCATTCTTCCGTTTCAATCTTTTCAGAGTCTGAAGCAGGTAAAAGGAACCATCTCTATTGCCTATAGGCCCTGCAAAACACCAAGACTTAGAACCTGATATAGCCTTAGACCTAGAGAGAAGCAACATCTTGTCTACACAATACATGAAACCAAAACTAGATTATTCATAACCATACTCTCCAGAAGCCACTGCTTGCCCAATACAAAATGTTCACCTGACCCTGTTCCTACAAAACCATCCCCACACAGGCCAGATCTTTGTGTCTGAGGACAACAGAGAGACCAGGGAACTCTTAGGAGCCTTGCATACTTGTTTGTTCATATATGCACACATGGTTACCTTCTGGTAATACAGTATAACCCTATCCAGTCTTCCTATCTGGGCATATCATTCTTACATGGTGGTCCAAGTACCACTCCTCCTGTACAAGGCCAACGTCATGCAAATGTACTTACCTGGGCATATCTGTACACTAAGGAGGAAGTCACTTAAGGCTCTGGTATCCTGGCCACTGGCTGCCCATTCTAGCCCACGACTAAGCAGAGCAGCTACTTGAAGCTGTTTCAGGACCATATCAGGCCTACACTTCTGCTCACAGCTGGAGCCTGCACCTAGAGACCACCACCAAAGTCAACAAGTATCTTCCCGTCATCCCAGACAAACACTCACCAAACCTCCAAGTCCCCATTCTCCTCCTATCTTCCCCAACTTTTTTTTTTTTGGAGACAAGGTCTCACCACATAGTCCTGGCTGACTCAGAACTTATTATGTAAATCAGGATGGCCCCAAACTCAGAGATCTACCGGCTGGAGTGCTAGGATTAAAGGTATGTGCTACCATGCCTGGCATGTCACCCTAAGTCTCCCAGTCTGGTGGACTGGAGAACAATGGGAAGGGAACCCACACACCACTTTCAGGAGTTAAGAAAAACTGACATCTAAATTAGAGTCAGGCACATTCAAACATCTATATTGTCAACACTTGAGAGGTAGAGGCAAGAGGAACAGGAGTCCAAGGGCACCCTTGACTAAAATGGTCAACTTGAGGCCAGCCTAGTCGATATGAGAACCTGTTTTATAAAAAAGAAGAGAAAGGAAAAGAGAAAACTTAAAAAAAAAAAAAATTAGCCAGGCGGTGGTGGTGCACGCCTTTAAGTGGTGGTGGTGTACGCCTTTAATCCCAGCACTTGGGAGGCAGAGCCAAGCGGATCTCTGTGAGTTCAAGGCCAGCTTGGTCTACAGAGTGAGATCCAGAACAGGAACCAAAACTACACAGAGAAACCCTGTCTCGAGAAAAAAAAAAAATTAAATCACCTTGTTCTTTGTCCTCAGGCAGGGCCCGAAAGAGCAGCTCAAGGCACCTGAAGTGGGATATAAATAGCAGGAATAAAGAGCTGACCTCAGAAATTAAGGCAACTACTAAGAATAAAGTCCACCAACCAAGGTCCCGAGCAGAAAGCCATCCTTCCACCCTCCCCCTACTGTCTTCCCGGACTCACTCGCTAAACTCACTAAGTGCCTCTTTTTGAGCCTTTAGTTGTGACCAGGCCTGGCCCTGAAGCAGGTGGGTAGCAGAGACCCAGACTGGGCAGTATGGCAGTTCTTTGGTTCTTTTTCTGGCATTTTCCCACAAGGACATCTTGGGAAGCAGAGATGAAGTTCGACTGAGCAGCTCCCCACATACAGTCAAAGCGTCTGGGGCTCGGCCTGCCTGGATCAACGCTGCCGCCGCCTCCAGACACAACTCTGGTATACAAGGCCCTGGAGAGGAGGTGGGCGGGAAGAACTGGGGGGAGAGGGGCAGTGGCATGAAGTGGCATGAGCCAACACTCCTGAGCTCTTTACCAGGCTCCAGTACCACGCAGAGAGAACTGATTCCCTCAGGGAGACCAATCAAGTGCGGGGAGAGGGGTCCCAACCCACCCACCTAACCGCAAAGATCCTAAAACACACCTACCCTCGGCTCTGAGCCACCCAGCAACATGGCCAGCAGGTCCAAGTAATGCTCCGCAGCGTCTTCTGCCCTGGAGAGTCAGTCAGCCCGTGAGTTTCACCAAGGACCCTGGCACCCCATAAAGGTTCCAGTGAGAATACTCTCTTAGCTAATGAGGGATGCCTTGGGCCCTGAGGTGTAAAGTGGGGAGCGGGGCTTGGGAGCTCCAACCCTGGCTCAGTATAGATCCATCCCATTTCAGGATGGATGGGGTAGGCTACGTCAGCATTTCAAACAGAAGACGTTACCGTCTGGATGGGGACTTCTCCGTTAAAGCCCCGCTTTAAGGCAGGAAGCTATGTCTTGCCTAAGCTTTAGCACAGGAATAAGCAATCTCACAAGAGAAGCATGGGGTCTGGGGAACACGGTTCAGTGGATGAAGTGCTTGCTATGCACATGTGACGAGTTAGAGCTCCGGTACTCCTGTAAAAACCCACACAGCAATACACTTCTTTTTTGGTTTCTCTTTGTAGCACCAGCTGTCCTGGAACTCCCTCTGTAGACTGAGCTGGCCTTGAACTCACAGAGATCCACCTGCCTCTGCCTCCCAAGTGCTGGGACCAAGGGCATGCACCACCACCTCCCCAGCCACCACCACCACCACCAGGCTACAAAATACATTTTTAACCACAGCACTGGGGGTGAAGGAGGAGTCAGAGACAGGCAAATCACAAGGTTTCACTGGCCAGCCAGTCTAGCCAAAACTAGTGAGCTCCAGGTTCACTGAGAGATCCTGTCTCAAGAAATATAGTAGATAGCTGGGCAGTAGTGGCGCACGCCTTTAATCCCAGCACTTGGGAGGCAGAGCCAGGCGGATCTCTGTGAGTTCGAGGTCAGCCTGGTCTACAGAGTGAGATCTAGGACAGGCACCAAAACTACACAGAGAAACCCTGTCTCGAAAAAAAAAAACCAAAAAAAAAAAAAAAAAGAAAAGAAAAGAAATATAGTAGATAACAATAGAGGAAGACTGGGCTGGAGAGATGGCTCAGAGGTTATGAGCACTGCTTGCTCTTCCAAAGGTCCTGAGTTCAAATCCCAGCAACCACATGGAGGCTCACAACCATCTGTAATGAAATCCAGCACCCTCTTCATGCAGGCAGAATACTGTATACATAATAAATAAATCTTTAAAAAAAAAAAAACAAAAAAAAACCATAGCGGAAGACATCTAATGTCAATCTCTAGCTTTCACACACCCCAGAACAGCCAAGTGGAAGCTCTCCCTGACCCTGCACGCACAGGTATACCACACATACCAAAAATAAATAAAATTTTAGAGAGAGAGAAAGAATCGCATGCCCAGCAAAAGCATCAGAAGTGGGAATAGGGACTCTGGTGAGCAGTGGGAAGACTCACCTCCCTGTCTGTAGACATCGGCTTGCTAGCAGGTGCTTCGCCTGGCTCTGTGTGCCACAGTGAAGAGGAGAGGCTGGGTCAGGTTGTGGAAGTAGCAATTCTACCTCAATGAGAAGTTTGAGCATTTCAGGACTATGAGTGGCACTCAAGGCCTAAAAAGAACAGAAAGAATTTATATCTTTGAGAACCACACATCTGTGTACTTCTGTCTTGATGAGTCATCCCAACACAAGCGCCTGAGCAGTCCTCTACAAGGTGTCTCCACCTGGAAGCTCCTCACCTCAACCAGCAGCTCCAGACTCTCCAGCTCAGCTGCTGTGTCTCCTAGTTGTCGATATATTCTGGAAGCCTCCAGAAGAGGAAAGGCACAGGTTGTTCCCACCTTCAGGGCAGCAGTCAAGTACAACAGCGCTCTCTGTGGATTTCCCTATATGAATGGAAAGATACAAGCCTTAGCTACCCTTACAAAGCATGATGTCCATGGTTTCCCCCAATCCCTAAGGCTTTATCTTTACCATCTTACGGAGACAGGTCCCCAGCGCTGTGTACACCTGGACTAACACAGATGGTGGACACAGGCCTGAGGCTGCTTCATGCAAGCTGTTCAGTGCACGGGGTAGGCTCCCTGTGATAAGCTCCTGGAGGCCTGGAGGCAATCACGGTACAGGCTTAGAAAAGCTCGTAAGGTAGGAAGCATGATGAGAACAACTTAGAGGAACTCCACGGAAACACGGAGAGCAGAAGCCCAGAGGACCCTTTAGGGAAAGAGAGAGAGGTCAGGTTGCTAGACCTTGGCGGCAGGCCAGTGCTGTCCAAAGGACATCCCGCAAACCCTGAGCATCCTGCAGAATCAATGGGGCATCTGACTTCTCGGCCGGAGGGCTCCAGGATTTGAGCAGCAGCAGCAGATCCTCAGAGGTCTCAGTCTGGAGAGAGAAGGACAGTCAGAGGCTCTCACCTGCAAGCACCCCATCTTCTCCTGTCAGTCTGTCCCACCCAGTCTTTGAGCCCGAGAGTCCTTCTGATTACTGTTCCCCCATTATAAGAGAAAGATAACTGTGGGGCAATGGTGTGGGCAGGAAGGAAAATCCTAGGAAGTGCTGACTGAAGTTCCCTGTCACTCATATGCCCAGGTGGACATGGGACAAGGAATGTGTCTGGGTTACTATGAGAGGATTGAGCCTGGGAGGCAGCTTTAGCACTCATAGAGCCTTATCCTGACTTGGATTTATTAAGCAATTTTTAAAACTGTCCCCAAGAAAACCCCTCAATGAGGAGCTAACCAGAGCAAGGTCTCAAAAAAACTGGTTTGGTTTTTGTCTGTTTGTTTGTTTTTGCTCTTTTGACAACCATCATAGCAGCCTTCCCAGCATGGAATGCTGTAGACCGAGAACGGTGGTGTAGGCCTGCTATCTGAGGGACTCAGACTCCGGGACAGGGGTTCTCAAGTTCCTAATGCTGTGACCCTGTAATACAATTCCTCGTGCTGTGGACCCCCCAACCATACAATTATTTCGTTGCTTCTTCGTAACTGTAATTTTGCTACTGTGATGAATCGCAATGTAAATATCTGTGTTTCTGATGGTCTTAGGTGACCCCTGCGAAACGGTCATTCGACCCTCAAAGGGGTCATGATCCACCCCCAGGTTGAGAACCACTGCTCTAGAAGCTAAGGCAAAAAGGATCACAGGTTCAAGGTCTTGAACCCAGGCTATAGAGTAGCCTTGGCGACAAGTAAGTTCAAGGCTAGACTTGACAACTTATTAAGGTTCTACCTCCAATTAAAAAGTAATGAGAGGGCTGGAGAGATGGCTCAGAGGTTAAGAGCACTGACTGGTCTTCTAGAGGTTCTGAGTTCAATTCCCAGCAGCCACATGGTGGCTCACAACCACCTATAATGAGATCTGGTGCTCTCTTCTGGCCTGCAGATATACATGCAGGCAGAACACTATCCGTAATAAATAAATAAATATTTAAAAAAAAAAAAAAAAAAAAAAAAAAAAAGTAATGAGAGTTGAGAGCTGGGTGTGGTGGTTCACAGCTGTAAATCTCAGCATGGGAGAGGCTGAGGCAAGGAGGACTGCGATAGTTTGCAGCCTGGGTACACAGTAAGGGCCTGTCTCGAAAACAAAGTGGGAGACCTGTCACGGTGGTGCACTCCTCTAATCCCAGCACTTAGAGGAGGCAGAGGCAGGTAGATCTTTGTGAGTTTGAAACCAGCCTGGTCTACGTTGAGAGCTAAGGCTACATAGTGAGACCCTGTCTCCAAAAAAAGTGTGTGTGTGTGTGTGTGTGTGTGTGTGTGTGTTTGTGTGTGTGTGTGTGTGTGTTGTGTATGTGTTGGGGAGTGGGAGAGGTGGACTGCAGAGATGGCTTAGAGGTTAAGAGCACCTGTTCTTACAGAGTACCCAAGTTTGGTTCCCAGCATCCACGTGGTGGCTCACAACTACCTGTAACTCCAGTTACAGGGGATCCTACACCCTCTTCTGACCTCTCCATGGGTACCAGGCATGAACATAGTACACATATATGCAGGTAGGTCAAACACTCATAAACACAGAAATAAATTTTCTTAACAAGTGGGCAGGAGAGAAGGATGGAAAAAGTATCTCAGTGGTAGAGTGCCTGCCTAGCATGTCTGAAGCCCTAGGTAAATAGTGCAGCTACGGGGAAGAGTGGAGAGTAAGCACTTTCATCTACATTTTCCTGGTTACCTGGCTGCCATTGAGGGCTTGCAAGAGCAAGGCCAGGTCCCCCGGGTGATCGGTCCTCATCCAGAGGATAGCTTGAAGGCTGGCCAGGCAGTGTAAGGTAGGTAGCAGCTCCGGCAGAAGGGAGGAAGCAGAAAGCACAGAGTGCCACAGCTCCTGGAGTCCCTGCTGTGACTTTGGCTCCAGCTGATTCTGGGTCTCCATCACTGTAGAACACACACACACACACACACACACACACACACACACACACACACATCTATCTCTCATCTCCCCACACCCTCTGGTTTTTCCTTTCTTAAAACTCCCAAAGATTACAATAATACACCTGGTCTGAAGAACATACAGAGGACGAGAAAAGGGCATCTGTCTCAGTGGAGATGACAGGTTTTGTGCCTCTCACCTCCCCCACCCCATCCCCCACCCACACACACCCCTCAAGTCTCACCCCTAAATCCAGACTGGAACTGCCAGGGGCATGGGAGGCACACACCCCTCAAGTCTCACCCCTAAATCCAGACTGGAACTGCCAGGGGCATGGGAGGCCTTACCTCTCTCTAGGCCCCTTTGAACATCCTTGGTAAGGTCTTCAGCGAAACCCTGGGCCAGGCTAGCCCTCAGGATGATATAGTTACAGATGACTGTCAGCTCCAAGGGGAGAGCAGGAAGAGCAGCAGGGAGTCCTGGAGTGACAGATGCTGGTCTCACAGGCTGTCCCATGAAATACAGCCCAAACGGTTTCCAATCCAGAGATCAACCCCACTCCAACCGAGATGCCTTCAATAAGGAATTCATCTTTTGTTCAGAAACTTGGAAAGAACAAGTTCTTGAAATCTCCTGAAAAAAATCACTTCTTCAAATGTTGCAGTGTGTGTGTGTGTGTGTGTGTGTGTGTGTGTGTGTGTAAGGTGAGGGGGAATTCACCTATTGAAAGACAATTCCACCTGTCTCTTAGTGCTTTAAACAGTGTAGAGAAAAGATTAATAGAATCGTTGTATCTAGGGTAAACATCAGAATGCATAGTTTTTTTCCGTAAGTGCTTAGACTTTAAGAAATCATTGTGGAAAACAGTGATTGTTTTCTGTTATCTAGAGAGCTGTCTTTCTGAAGGAGCTTTACAGCCTTTGCATGACTTTGGACACAATACAGTCCTGGCACACCTGGAGCATCCAGAATTATTGGGTACTGCAAACAGTACCCAATAAGACCTAAAGTGATGCTTTCCTTTAGAAGAACACGCAGATTAGATCAGGGGCTTTGGTATGAGGAACTTGTTTTACCCAAAAAGCATCGTTTGTGTAACAGTCAACAGATACGCCTTTGCACAGCTGTTCGAGGTTCAGGCCACCAGAGGCTGGACCTCCCTGCTGCAAGGAGCCTAAAATTTACCTTGGAGTGCCCTTCTTTCTTTGATCGTCCGCACAACACACAACACCCGACGAAACAGGACTCCTAAACCCTCGGAATAATCACCTCAATCCCGGAACCGCTGCTGAGGAGAGGAAATGAGCCTCCTGGGAGCTCTGTCTTACCTTGTAAAGTGAGGAGGAGCTCCCTAAACCCTTCCAGTGTTTCTTGAGCCAACTGCTGTCGCCTCAAAGACGGACGAGAATCCCCAGTCAGCTGCTGAAATTAGGAGGGGGCCGCTGAGGACCAGTCCTTCTCCCTCGTAGCCGAGACAAGGGTGGGACACATTTTCCAGTCACTTCTGGTTTTTTGGACAGAGATCAAGCTCTGCTCCTTCCCCCAGGCTTCGGGTGAAATCATTGCAAACCCGCCTTCCGGGATCTTGAGGATACAAGGCGAGGGTCCCAGAACCATCTTACCCTAGTCTGTCCAACGAGCCAGTCATTCTTTTCCCTCCACAGGTCCAGGCTACTAGAAGATGTTTGGGGGAGGGCTGGAATGATCTGGCTGCACATTGTCGCCGAGGTTGAGCCCCGTTACCCGAGTCTTCTGATGGGTGATGCTGGTCCCGCCGACGCCTTCACCCTAGCCCCGAGGAGGATGCCCACTTCGGCGTCTCAGCCGGCCGGCCCTCGGTGGCCAGAAGGCTCAACACGCTCTTCCCGCCGCCGCCCACCGCGGCTCTGGTTGGCCAGGCTGCAAAACTCTCGGCCACGGTTGGTTCTCTTCAAGAGTCGGTTCCCGCGGGAAACTGGAAAGACAGGCCAGCCACAGGCCAGGGACAGACTGCTGGCCTTCGCGGGGCCCAGTAGTGAGACGAGGTTAGCGGGAGCGGGTGCTGGCACCAGAGTCTCTGGCTCCGCTCTGCCTTAGAACCAACGGCAGCCCAGGTTTTCCCCTCCGTGGCGGGCTGGCCCGCGCGGTGCCTGCTGGGGGTTGTAGTACTGTGGAGAGCGCCCAAGAAAGGATTTCCCCACCCCCACGTCCACTCACTCCCCCATCCCCCTGCAAAAGGAAAATGTCTCCTAAAAGCTAGGGACAGGGGACTGAAGCCCTTAGTAATCTTCCCATCCTTTCTTTTTTAATAAGTAATCGGACATCCCTACGCAGAAAGAAAGAAAAGTACTTGGCTCAGTGTATGTAAACATCAATTCAAAATGATTCACAGAAGAAATATAAAAGCCCCAAATATAAAGCTTACAAGAAAACACCTTCATGGGTTTAACAAGTTTTGGTTTTGCTTCGTTACTGTTAGTTTTGAAGATTTGTTTTTGTTTTTTAATTATATGTGTCTGTGTGGGTAGGTAGGTGAGGTGGCCAGAGGTGTCCAATGCCTTGTACCTGAGTTTAAGGCCTGAGCCGCCTGACATGTGCACTGGGAATGAACTCGAACACAAGCCTGCAAGTGCACAATGTACTCTTAACCCGGAGCCATCTGTCCAGCCCAATGTTATTTTTGAGAGAGTCTCACTATGTAATCCTAGCTGGCCTGGTGCTGGCTTTGCAACCACCAACTAGTGGTAGTCCTCCTGCCTCAGTCTCTCAAGTACTGGAATTACCAAATCCAAAGAAGCTGCCAGACTCAAAGTCCCACCTCACCACTTCCTGTGCATTTCTCTACCCATTTTCTGGGCTCAGTCTCTATGGCTACTTCCTGTCAACTAGTCGCTGGCTCCGCCTCTTGGCCCAAGGTTGATTTTTTTTTAATAAATGCAATCTTTAGGTTCACAGTGTGATCAAATAGCCCTCAACACTCTGCCTTATTCCTTTAGGCCAGTGGTTTCTCAACCTGTGGATCTCAACAGGTGGGATGACTCATTCACAGGGATCACCATCAGAAAACAGATATTTATTTACATTATGATTATAACAGTAGCAAAACTACAGTTATGAAGTAGCAAAGAAATAATTTTATGGGGGGGTTTCACATGAGGAAATATATTAAATGGTTGCAGCGTTATGGAGGTTAAGAACCACTCATCTGGATAGTTTCTGATCCAGAAATTGCCTGTTTGGCTAGCCTGCCATGGTTAGGAGGAGAGTGCTTATTGGGCACAGAGTTTCTTTGAGGGGATGAACTGTTCTGGAATTGATAGTTGTCATCTTTGCTGATTATATACTTATGACCATCGAACGCTACACTTTTTTTGGTCTTTTGAGAGTCGTCTCAGTCTGTAGCCCTGGGTGGCCTACACCTTGCTCTGACGACCCAGTGGCCTTTAACGTGTGGCAGCTGTCCTGCTTCTGCGTCCTGTTTGCTGGGATTATATACTTTTTCTTAGACTTATTTGTTTAATGTATTTATGTATCTTATGTACTGTCTACCTGCCAGAAGAGGGCATTAGATCCCATTATAGAAATAGTTGTGAACTGCCATGTGGTCCCTGGGAAATGAACTTAGGACCTTTGGAAGAAGAAAAACAGTCATATCCTTAACCGCTGAGCCATCTCTCCAGCCTGAAATTTTATTTTCTTGACATTTTAATTTTCCTGGAGGTTTTGTTCTACTTATTGGTCATGGGGACTGACTTGTGAGAGTCAGTACCAGGGATCAAACTCAATCTTTGCCTGTTAAACCACCTCTCCACCCCCCCACACACACACACCTTAAAAAAATACATACTTCCAAATGGTGAGTTTTGTAGTCATGATAAACATGCCTATAATGCTAGCACTCAGGATGGTGAAGTGGGGGAATCAGGAGCTCCAGGCCATCATGGGTTATATAATGAGACTTTATTATTTTTTTTTAAGTTAATTTTACTGTCATAATTTGTTTGTTTGGTGACAGGGTCTCACCAGATAGCCTTGGTTGGCCTAAAACTCACCTTGTAGCCCCAGGCTAGCCTGGAACTCAGAGAGACACTCTAGCCTGTCTCCTGGGTGCTAGGATTAAAGGTGTGTGTCACCACACCTGGCTTTATCTCAGCTTTTAAAAAGAATGAATAAACACTATGCTGAGAGACTTTGGTCACAAAGGATCAAGTGTTAGAGGAGTTCATTCCTAGGCAATGTCAAAATGCCCACAGCAGGCAGATATAGACGGAAAGCGGGGTTAGCAGGGTTAGCGAAGGGGGGTGTGGTGGCACATGGCTGCAGTTCCAGCACCTAGGAGGAAGAGACAGAGACAGGAGGATCCAGAGTTCAAAGCCAGCTTTAGCTAGGCAGGACCCCCGAGAAGCTGGAGAAAGTGCAAGATACAATTTTCTTCTGAGCTGGACGAATTGTAGGGAAACTACTCAACTCTGTGAATATATAAAAAACCACTGAATTTTATACTCCTAACGGATTTTCTCTTAAAATTGTGATTCAACTTGGCTGGCCTGAACTCACCACGTAGAGTAAGATCTTTTTGAGACCTTCCTGTTACCGTCTCCCAAATGCTGGAGGCACACATTTTCCAAGCCAAGTTTCGGTTTCTTATTTCTAATCCACCTTACAAGCTAGTTAGGGACTTCCCCTTTGCATTATCAAGCCTGTTTCTGGCAGTGTAACCAAAGATCAATTAATTTGCCTCAAGTAATATATCCTTTTTTCATCTGATCTAAACTAGGGTTTGATGGCCATTAACAATTTGAACATTTTTTGACTGTCTACCACAGTAGTGAACGCTTTTATTTTTCCTTTCTTTTTTTTTTGTGAATGCTTTTATCTCATAACTGTTATTGAACTTTTCTCCTACTCACTAAGGCCCTGGATGTCCTATTGTTGATTTTTTCTTTTTAATTCAAACTTTTTTTTTTTTTTTTTTTGGTTTTTCGAGACAAGGTTTCTCTGTGTAGCTGTGGTTGTTCTGGAACTCACGCTGCAGACCAGGCTGGCCTCAAACTCACAGAGATCCTCCTGCCTCTGCCTCCCCAGTGCTGGGATTAAAGGTGTGCACCACCACCGCCAGTCACAGCAACTCTTTTTTTTTCATTTCTATTTATTTCTATTATCAGCTTGATACGTACATATTCTTATCCTAATAGTGAAATGTTTCACTGAGGCTTGTCCAGTAATTGAGTAAAACCAAAACTTATTATAAGCCACAGTCATCCTAGGGTCCCCCCTGCTATGTAGCCTCCCTGGTTCTGTGGGTTGCAGTCTGATTGTTTTTTGCTTTATATCTAGTATCCACTTTTTTTTTTTTAAAGATTTATTTATTTATTATGTATACAGTATTCTGCCTGCATGTATCCCTGCAGACCAGAAGAGGGCACAAGATCTCATTACAGATGGTTGTGAGCCACCATGTGGGTGCTGGGATTTGAACTTAGGACCTCTGGAAGAACAACCAGTGCTTCTTACCTCTGAGCCATCTCTCCAGCCCAGGGCAACTCTTTTTTTTGTTTGTTTGTTTTTTTTGTTTTTCGAGACAGGGTTTCTCTGCGTAGTTTTGCTCCTTTCCTGGAACTCACTTGGTAGCCCAGGCTGGCCTCAAACTCACAGAGGTTCGCCTGCCTCTGTCTCCCGAGTGCTGGGATTAAAGGCGTGTGCCACCACTGCCCGGCCCATGGCAACTCTTATAAAGAAAACATTTAATGGGGTGGTTCAGAGGTTCAGTCCATTATCATCATGATGGGGAGCATGGTGGCGTGCAGGTGGTCATGATGATGGAGCTGAGAGTGCTATATCTTGCAGACAACAGGAAGCCAACTGACTGTCACATTGAGGGAAGCTTGAGCAAAAGAGACCTCAATAGACTTCCTCCAACAAGGCCACACCTCCTAATAGTGCCACTCCCTTTAGGAGCCATATATATATATATATTTTTTTTTTTTTTTTCAAACCATGGCAGCCACTATACCTAGCTGTCCCAGTTTTAACATCTGTCCATCTGCCACACAACAGTCCATCTCCTCCTGACGGGAACACTCGAATGCAGCCCCAGTCCTTCTCTCCAGAGCCTCTTTTCAAGTCCACAAATGGACATTTTCAGGACAATCTCACACTTTAAACTTGACATATGAGTGGTGGGATAAGCAGAGGCACAGGATGGACATAAAAGAAAATCATTAGCCAGGCGTGGTGACACATACATTTATTCTCAACACTGGCAGGCAGAGGCAGGTGAGTCTCTGTGAGTTCGAGGCCAGCCTAGTCTACATATTGAGTTCCAAGCCGGCTACAGCTACATAGTGAGATAGTTTTTAAAAAAGAAAAAAGAAGCATTACATTCATTCCATTTTGGCTCTAACTTGGAAATAATCAGTAGGCAAGTAGAGGAGATAAAGGTAGCAGAGGCTGAAAAACTAGAGAGAGGCTTCTGCAGTTGTGAAGGGGAAAGGGTACCAGAGGAAGAACAGTGCTGTTTAAGGCTGCAAACACAGAAGCCTGTGCTTCCTGATTCTGCGCTTGTCTTCTCTACTATCAGTTACAGCACAGAATGACCCAAACCAAACACCCAAGGAGGAAGGCAGGACCAATGGGATAACCACGACACTCGGGAAGAAGTCAGAGAACCCAGACAGCTTCTTGCCAAGGAGTTCTCAGGTCCAGCAAGTCCCGCCTAAGATCACATCGTGCTTGGTGAGAAGAGAGACTGACTTGGCCAGCTCCTCCACATCTTAGACACACACATTTACATTGCTATTTTATTCCACTTCGGTGACCGCCCCTGTAGTCCATCAGATGCATCCAAATAAGGAGTTGGGCTCAGGCTCCATGGTGATTCTGAATTATAAAACGATGAAGTCCTGGTAAGCAGCCTCCGGTGACACGGTGGTAAGAGGTGTGTCTGAGTCTCTCTTGCAGAATATCCAGCACTAGTATAGATCAAGCCAGATGATTCTCCAGCTCTCTCCATGGCCAGGTGCCAACACGCAGAGCCTGGGCTACCTCTGCTGAGCCAGAACTAGTCTTCGGAACCAGGAACTCACGGCACCATCCACTCGCATCACCAAAGCTATGCCCAGGAGAAGTCCCACGCTGCTCACAATGAAACCTACGGCTTCAAAAATGAACCTGTGAAGAAAGACGGAGTACTTCAGGACACAGGTGAAAAGTCTAATGCCTTTCCCTAAAGAGGCCAAACCTTGTCAACCTGACCTAGGATAGCCATAGTTTCCTCAAAGTCTCTCCCTCCATATCACCTCTTCTCAAGCAAACCCACTTACTTGGGGGCAAACACCTTCCAGACCATGAGATGCCTTCGGAGGATGGACGCGGCCAAGGCACAGGCTAGAATCTAAGGGAAGAGAGGCGGGCAGTTACTTTGGAGGAAGCAAGAGGAGGAAAGCAGTACATACCACTGGAAGACACCCTGGGCTGGGAGTTAGGAAACCCAGTTCTTGTCCTGGTCCAACCACTGACTCATGTGAACTTGGGGAAGTCACTATCCGTCTGTAATGCTGACATTCACACTTTGCCTTCCATCAGAGGGAGATATCAGCAACCCATCTCTGCCTCTGATGGAAAGAATCCTGGCCATAACCACAGCATTTCCAGTGTGTCTGAAATGCAGGACCCAGATCTACACAGCAGAGAAGAAAGGATCCAGGACTGGAATAAGAAAACTCAGCCCTGGTCTCAAATCTGCCACTGGAGGTCTGAATTTGAGCAATCACTTCACTTATATGAACCTCCATCAAGGATCTTTCCCAAGGTATCTGAAACTAAGAAAAAGTGTAATAAAAGTGTAATAAAAAAAAAAGGAGGGAAAGGTCATCAGCTCTACCATGTCTCCCTGCACCCACCTGAACTCCAAGGACAAAGAGGTACTTGAGGCCCAGCTGCAACAGGGCTGCATTGAAGTGATGCGGAGCATCTCGGAGGCGCATCTCCATCAGTGGCTCCTCTTTCTCCTCCTCAGGCCTGACTCTGGCCTCAGCTTCACTCCCTGGAAGCTGCTGCCTCTTCCTCGGCCCTTGACTCTCACACAGGAAGGGCCAGAGCAGGAGCAGTGGGCAACCTACTGCCTCCAGAAGGACAGGGCTGGCATCAAGGGAGGACCCTGGGACCACTCCAACCTGGTCCCCAACCTCCCTAGTTGGCTCAGGCTGCAAAGAGCTTAGGGCAGCCAACAAAACTGCATCTTCCCCTCCAGATCCAAAGTTTTCCTTTCTTTCCACAAAGCTGCATCAACAGAAGTTAGGAGGTAAAGCCAAGAGGTACCTGCAAAGAGGATGTGGGAGGCAAAGGTGTTAGCTCCCACTAGCAAAGCAGGCAACCAAGTAGAAGAGCCATGACCTTCTGGGAATCCCACGAAGGCTGCATGCCAATGGATGGCTGAAAAGACAGGCTGGTGGCCAGTGGAGTAGAAGGTCTGGGTGGCCAAAAGGGCCCACGCCGAGACTGCCTGCCACAGCACAGTAAAAGGACCTAGAAGAAAAGACATACTTCTTTACGACGACATCTCGTTCCCCAACCTACAGCCTTCTCTTCTGGGACCACCCGCTCCTAGTACTTGAGCAAATTTTTGCACACAGTGGCATGCGACCCCAACCTCCTTTACAGTCAATACTGCTATTCTAATTGCCTCGGTGCTACAAGTTGTAACACGAGACCACAGTGTTCAATTTTTCTTTCTTTCTCACAAAGAGCTCACTATGCCATAATATATTCATGCTGTAGCACTTCTGTAACTGAAAAATCAGGGAATGTGCTCACGGGGAGACAGAGTTTCTCTAAGAAGTGAATCCTGAAGTCCCTATCTCTCATCTCCAAGGGCTGGGGCGGAGGGCAGGGGGAGGGGACTAATATGGTGATGGCAGATAAGGGAGGACATCAGGAAGACTCTCCCAACTGCAGGGACAAGAGACTGTATGTCAAAGTGAGAAACACCGGCCTCAAGACAAGATGCATCAGGGCTAAGGTCCGTGTTTACCAGTGGTGGTGACCGGGGTCCCAGCAGCAAGCAGATGCAGGAGAAGGAAGCTCTGCAGGAACAGGAGCAGGAACACAAGGCTGACTCGCTCTACATGCAACAGTAGAAGCGGGAAGGCCAAGAGGATGAGGGCTGTGACCATAGCAGCTGAGTAGACACTTCCTAACTGATACGCAGCCACCGTCACAGGACCCTGGGCTCTGGTCCTCTCTAGCCGGCCCTGGAACTCTTCCTGCATGTGGCGGTAGATTTGTGGGACCACATAATCTAGGTCAGCCTGGGAGGTAGGGGGACCTGAGAAGGGAGTGAAGATAGTCCTGGTCCTTGAGGCACCAGCCCCAGCCTTCACCAGCACAGTCACGGGTCTCCACAACAGCAGCACGAGCCCCGAGGCAGCCAGCCCCACCACAGCCCGAGGCAGCACAGCTGACGCCCCGGCAACCAGGGCCCGGAGACGTGGTGGCGCTTCATCGGCCCCCGATGCCAGTGCCCAGAAGGCGGCCGTGCCTAGTGCCATGAGAGGCAACCCCCAGCGCACAAAGAGCACAGAAGGCTCGGGACTCTTGAGATTACCATAGCGGCGGAGCCACAGGCGCACAACAACCAACAGAGCCACCAGCGCCCCCACACAAGCTCCGTACCACAAATTCTTGGCTCGACCGCCCACCATAGATGCCAAAGGACTCAGCCAGGGAGAGGAGTGGCAAGCAGGCGTCTCTTCAGGGCAGCGGTGAAAAAGCCCCGCTAGCCTTGTACATAAAAGCAACCCAATCCCAAGCCTCAGGGCGTAGGTGCCACTGTGCCGTGGGGGGCCTATTGGGGCAGAAGAGCCAAGGCGGGAGAATGTGAGCAGTTTAGGTGGTAGTAGCTGGCCCTCCCAGTGAAGACGGGCAACCAGGAATAGGATGAGAGAGCCCAAAAGGAAGGGAGCGGCCCTGGCCTCAGCAACAACAAAACTATCAGAGAAGAAGGTGGCCAAGCGGAGGAGCAGGAGTAACAGGACAGGTGTAGGGACAGGAAGCAGGGGTACCAGGGGCCTGTTGGACCCCCAGCTAACCCAAACTTTCCACAGAAAAGGAAGGAGAGAACCTGCTGCGGCTACAGCTCCTAGAACCACCGAATCCACCTTTGACCCTGTGGTTACCAAGAGTCCAGCATACAGTATGGCCCAAGTTAGGCCCCAGGCTACAGGTATTAGCAGTAGCGGGCGGAAGAGAAAGCCTGGGGATACTGCCAACTGGGATGCAAGCAGGCAGAGAAAGCAGGCAGCAGCCAAGAGAGCAGCACCCCCTGCCATTCGGACCAGAGAGAAACGGGCCCAAGACTCGATGCACAGGGCCCGAGCTCCCCGCAGGAACTGCTGCAACTCAGCAATCAAAGTCTTCAGGGATGCCTCAGCCTCCGGGGGCTGCTGCAGGAGCTGTTGGTAGCTAGCGGAGGCCTTGGAGAAGAGCTTCTGCAGCTGATGAAGCTCTTTAACTTGCAGATCCTGAGTAGCAGCTGAGTAAGTATGAAGAAATCGGGACACCTGGCCGGAAAGGTCAGACAAACAGAAACAGGTCAGAGGGAGAAACTGGGGCAGAGGTAAGGACAGATGTTATACAAAGAGGTACCTGGAAACTAGGGCTCAAATTCTGTCCAGGGTGGGAGAAGGGAGGATAATGGAAGGAGGGCATGGCCATGCTATGGCGGGGAAGTGAAGACTGTCCAATGGGGTGGTCCTTGTGCTTAATCACACACAGGTCTAGTCCTTTCACCTACCTGCTGGGCATTGATATGGAGAGCTGAGACCTGGGCTAGAGCAGAGGTGTGAGGATGGGGGTCACTGCCACTTGAGAACAGCTCAGCCATCACTTCCCCGATGTTCCCAAATGGGATGGGCAGACCTAGCAGCAGTGCCAGTGTGGGCACAAGGCTGACTTGAGGAATAACCTCTGGCTCCTAGAAGGAAGGGAAGAACAGTTATCCGTGTATTCACCAGGCCTAGGTAAAAATGGCGGAGGGAGTGTCCGGAGAGATGGTTCAGAGTGGGTGAGAGCATTTGCTGCATAAACATAAGGACCTGAGTTTGGATCACAGAATCCATGTAGAAAGCCGGGCATGACCACGCATGCCTGTAACCTAGTGCCATGGTGGACAGAGACAGGATTTCTGGCCACCAGGATAGTTCCAAGTTCAGTGAGAGACCCTCTTTCAGTAGGATAAGGTGGAGAGTCATAGAGCAGAACTCCCAACGTCCTCTGGCCTCCTTGCACACAAGAGTGTGCATACCAGCACACACAGTGCACATATACCACATACATCCATCGCGCACACACAATACACACACACACACACACACACACACACACACACACAAAGTGAGAGTGGAGCCAGATCACATTTTGGGTAGCCTAAAATAAAGGGATCACAATGTGGGGAGACCGGAAGAGGTACAAGCCAGGCCTCACCTCTGGTGGGGCACTAGGGAAGAGGGCTGTGCGGCTGTACAGGAACAGTGCAGCAGAGACCTCCAGTTCACTGTCCCCTCCATGGTCCCCGTTCACGGTCATCCCATGGTCACCAGCTACCACTAGCAGTGTGTCATTCTCCAGACGTTCCATGAGTCCCCTGAGGGTCAACAAATGTGTCAGAGGGCAGAGAGAGAGAGAGAAAGATTCTTCTCAGGGGCCCACTCACCTCCACCACTGACTTCCATTAACAGGGCCCAAACCTCTGTCAAAAAGATACCTCTTCAGTCATAACCCTGCAGCCCAGAGCTACACACCAAGTTATTCAAAATGGATGGTGCCCCTAGGTTTTGGGGAAAAGGCCCGTATAAAATAATTCAGAGCCAGGGCATGGTAGTGCATGCCTTTAATCCCAGGACTTGGAAGCAGCCAGACGTAGGTGGATCTCTGTGAGTTTGAGTCCAGCCTGGTCTGGTTTATATTGCAAGTTCCAGGTCAGCCAGAGCTACATAGCTACATAATGAAACACTTTCAAAATACATACATACATACATATATACATATGTACACACATACATACATATATACGTATACATATGTACGTACGTAGATTTCATCCAGAAAAGAGGCTCCACATAAGGGTTGTTTTTTTGTTTTTGTTTTTTTCTCATAGAATCCTATGTCCTGAGATTCTCAAACATAAACCCATTCCCCCAGCCAGTATCCCACACTCACTGGATCACCTGGTCCATCTGGCTAAGTTTCTTGGCCATTTCAGGGTGGTGAGGCCCATGCTTGTGACCACAATGATCCACACCCAGGAAGTGGGCAATCAGCACGTCCCATGCTCCACTGTCCACTGTGGAGGGGAGAACACTGAGCACAGGGCAGCAGAGCCTATTCCTCACCCCAAGCCAGGCCTCGACATTCCTCTATGCCCAGGGATCCAACCAAAGGCTCTGCCACACCCACAATCTGTACACACCCTCCCCGACTCCCAGGGTGCTCTTTCCCCACGCTCACTGGTAGGGTAGAGATGTTCCAGGATGCCATTGTCCACTGTGTGGAGGTCTCTGACATTGAAGGACGAGAAGAAGAAAGCTTGGGAAAAAGCTCCAGGGAAAAGGTCTTTCCAGGTATCATCTCCCATGAAAACTATACGCCTACCTGTAGAGACAAGAGGAGAATCAGAGCAAATCTTGTTCATGTGAGAACCAGAGCAGGGGATATTATGACAGAAGTCTCAAAAAAAAAAAAAAAAAAACCCAAAAAAGAGCAGGTGAGACATCTCTATGGGTCAAAGTGCTTGCCACCAAGCCTGACAACTTGAGTTCAATACTCAGAACCCACATAGTGGAAAAGGAGAAAATCAACTTCTAAAGTTGTCCTCTTACTTCCACACGTGTGCCATGGCATGTGCACTCACACACATACACTATGCGTGTGTGTGTGTGTGTGTGTGTGTGTGTGTGTGTGTGTGTGTATATACACATATCCAATAGGAATCTCAACCACACATCCCCAAGTACAGGAGTTCATTCAGCATCACCTAAAATTTCCCATCAAGCTTTCTCTGATAACCACATCCCCTCTAGACCTGTCACTTCCATTTCTACAAAATGATCGACTACTCCTTGGTCCCTAGGGTATCTGCTGACATGTATGTTTGTTTGTTTGTTTTGAGACAGGTCTCACTATATAGACCAGGCTAATCTGGGACTCAGAGATCCGCCTGCCTCTGCCTCCTGAGTGCTGGAATTAAAGGCGTGCGCCATGCTCTGCCCCTTGCCTACTTTTTTTCATAAGCAGTCAGTGAACACAACCCGGATACTTCAACTCTTTTCTCCACACTTGCAAGCCAAGACACCTGTCTTCATTTCTTCCTTAATTGGAGCTCCCAAGAGTTAAACATTTTGTGCACATTAGAAGCTTCATCAAGGACAAAAATCTCTTGAGCTTTCCACAAGCAAGGTCCCATCTATTTCTACTCCCCAGTTTCCCTACACCATAATCAAACACAGAGCTGGGTACCCTAAGTCCTGGCCCCGTAACTTCTGAAAGCCCAGGTACACCTGGCTTCCAAAGGAGTCCATACTGACCTGCACTGGTGAGCTGCTTAATGAGATTATCTTCCACTATAGCATGGCTGGCAAAGTTACTGCCAGCATCAATAAAGGTAGGCAGTGAGCCAGTGGTGAGAGCCTTGAGACGCTGCATGGTGGTCGTGGGGGGATCCACCTGAGATCGGTATAGCCGGGCATGGTGGGGTTGACTCTCTAGGATCCTCTGCAAAGAGCCTAATTTTCCCAGAAAAGGCACGGAGACAGGAGGTTCGCCAGGTACACGTGAGCACTGGGGCTGGGCAAAGTCAAATCTCAGAGCATCTATCAGCACCAACACAAGCCTGGAGAACCGGGAAGGCATCCAGCAGGCCCCAGGTTTTCCTTGGCTCCCCCATGGCTGGGAACCAGGGCCTGGGGGCTCTTGACAGCTGCTTTGGTTGGTGAGTTCCAAACGGGTGAGAAGGAAGCCACTGGTGAAGAGTGCAATGCCGGCGTAGAAAAGGAAGCAGACCCAGGCTAAGAAGAGGAGCACGGGGACCTTCTGCATCCTGGTAGAGAAGAGGAAAATTTTCGTTGTGGTGCAAAAAAAAGATTGGACATTTTGGGCCTCAAAACAATGCCCAATAACAACCACTTACTGCTATAAAACTTCAGGATGTAAACAACTCATAGCCAACTCATTCCAGCTGTTTCTACAAGTTATACCATCTGAGGGAGAGATGCTGAAACTCTGGATCTCAACCGGGAGCCCAGGCTACACCTACTGATTCAGGCTCTGGACGTGAGCACAGCAACCTGTGCATATACAAGCATGCTGTCAAACCACAGTCTAGAAGGATGACTATTCCAAATGGTAGGTAGATGGTTCTCTGTCAGTTCAATGACTATCTCAGCATTCCTAGGGTGACAATTGGTAAGAGCCACACGGAAAATCGGAGAGAGTAAACGGCGCCGCCTGGCGGGGACCGAGGAGACGAGGGGGAGGAGTCACGCTCCGCTTCCGGGCGACCAGGATCAACAGAAAACCAGAGGAACGGCGTCCCCAGGAACCCCGTATAGATCCCGTGGAGCTAAGGTGGGATCCACGAGTCCCGGCGGCTCTGTCTCCTCCGGTGGGAACCCGGCCAACACGTGGGCATGCTCCCTCCGGTGCTGGGCACCCCGGCAGCAAGCTGAGGCACCTGTGCTAGGGGTGACGGTAATAGAGGGCTCTCGGGAGACCTTGGCTCACCTGGATCCGCGCCCGGAAGTGCGGCTGCGGTGCCTGCAGCCTGACACCACAGAGGTGTGCACGTCTGACAGAGCGCCCTACCAGGAGATTCGTCGCCACCTGCCGGCACCAGGGTGGAAGTTCGACAAGGAACGTAGGGCTGGCAAGTTTGCTGGGAGATTCAGTAACTCATAAATGGAGGCAAGGCACTAATCTAAGAGTTGGGAGGACAACCAGGTGTGTACACACACATGAAAGAAAAAAAGTTCAGGCATCACTGTCTGTTTTTTTTAAATATGCATTTATGTGTATGTGTGTTTTGTGTACCTGAGTGTATTTGTGTAGCAAATGCATTTAGTGCTGCAATTGCTCTTCACCACTAAGCCATCTTTCCAGATTCACTGTCCATTTTTTTTGACACGAGGTCTATTATGTAGCTCTAGCTGTCCTGGAACTTGCTATGTAGACCAAACTCAAACTCACAGAGATCCACCTGCCTCTGTCTCTTGAGTGCTGGGACTAAAGGCATGGGCCACCATACCTGGCCTTCACTGTCGGTTTTTTATTAGAACTAAAGCATAGCTTCTGGAGTCAAATTCGACTAGAGCCTTTGCTGTGTCAGCAGTTCATCACTGGGCATGGTCATCCGTAAAATAACACTGAGCTGGGGAGATGGCTCAGTAATTAAAGTGCTTGCCGCGTAATCATAAAGACTAGTTTGAATTCCCAGAAACCCACTTAAAGGCTGGGTGGGCATGTGGCCCAGTAATCCAGTCCCAACAGGGTATTGCCAGATTGTGGCTAGCTAGACTATTCATATTGTCAAGCTCTGAATTTGATTACCAGATCCTACTTCAATGAGTAAGGTGGAAAAAAGATGGAGGATTATTCCTGGCATCATACACACACACACACACACACACACACACACACACACACACACACGAGACATGGAAAAGATAAAACTTTTTCTCCTCTGTGTTTAGCTGATTCCAGTTGATAGCGTTCATCATTGCTCTCAAAACTGTTAGCTGAATCTTAAATATACATTAATAGGGGCTGGAAAGATGGGCTCAGTGGTTAAGATCACTTGTTTTTGCAGAGGACCTGGGTTCAATTTCCAGCACCCACATGAAGGCTCAAAACCATACACAACTCCAGTTCCAAAAGACCCAAAGCCCTCTTCTGATTTTCAAAGGCTCCAGGCACATGTATGGTACTATACATACATGTGAACAAAAACACTCATAACATAACAAAATTTAATAAAAATTAAGTAATGCAATTTAAAGATGAACAATGGGCCTCTAGACATTTCTCTAAAAAGGATACACATAGCCAATAAACACATGGAAGATTCTCAACATCATTAGCTATCTGGGAGGTGGTAGAATTAGCAATTTATTTTTGTTTTGTTTTAAAGATTTATTTATTATTTACACATTATTCGGTTTGCGTGTATCCCTGAAAGGCCAGAAGAGGGCATCAGATCTCATTACTGATGGTTGTGAGCCACCATGTGGTTGCTGGGAATTGAACTCAGGACCTCTGGAAGAACAGCCAGTGCTCTTAACCTCTGAGCCATCTCTCCAGCCTTTTTTTTTTTTTTTTTTTTTTAAAGAAAGATTTATTTATTATGTATACAGTGTTCTGTCTGCACATATCCCTGCAAGCCAGAAGAGGGCACCAGATCTCATTACAGATGGTTGTGAGCCACCATGTGGTTGTTGGAAATTGAACTCAGGACCTTTGGAAGAACAAGCAGTGCTCTTAACCTCTGAGCCATCTCTCCAGCCCTGAATTAGCACTTTAAATGTATTAGTTTGGACTGTGGATGTAGCTCAGCAGTACAGTACTTGACTGGCATCTCTGGGTTCAATCCCTAGCCCACCAAAGAAAACAACAGCTGGAATGGTAGCTCACGCTTACAGTCCCAGGACTAAGGATTGCCACAAGCTCGAGGCCAGCCGGTGCCAACACAGAGACCCACACAAGGAGGAAGAAAGATGATTACAAGTATTAGCAAGGATGTGCAGAAGCTGGAACTTCCACACAGGTGGGGACTGTAAGATGGCACAGCAATGTTGGAAAGCAGCTTCTCAAGGTTTAGCTGCTCTATTGCCCAGAAATTCCACGCCTACATGCTGGGGATGTCTTTCTGTATGCTGTGAATGTGTTGCTCTGATTGGCCAGTAGCCAGGCAGGAAGTATAGTATAGGCGGGTTAAGCAGAGAGGAGGATTCTGGGAAGTGGAAGGCTGAGTCAGGAGACACTGCCAGCAGCCACCATGAGAAGTAAGATGTAAAGTACCAGTAAACTACAAGCCATGTGGCAACTTACAGATTAATAGAAATGGGTTAATTTAAGATATAAGAACTAGATAGCAAGAAACCTGCCACGGCCATACAGTTTATAAGTAATATAAGTCTCTGTGTGTTTACTTGGATCTGAGTGGCTGCAGGAGCCGGGTGGACACAGGAAAACTCCAGCTACACCTACATAGATACCCAGGTGTGGTGTATAATGTTAACTTTCAACTTGACAGACTCTAAAATCACCTGGGAGATGGGCTTCTGGACATGCCTACTGTAGGGGTTATCTTGGTTATGTTAGCTGAGGTAGTAAGACGTGTCCATTGTGGATGGCACCATTCCTTAGGCAGGAGACCTGAACGGAATAAAAGAGTGAGCTGAGTGAGAGTAAGCATTATGCCTACTCTCATTGTTCTCTTCTGATTACAGATGTAATGTGGCCAGCTGCTTCAAGTTTTTCTAAAAGCTTATTTTTAGTTATGTGTGTTTGTGTGTGAGTATGTGCATGTGAGTGCAGGTGCATTATAGAGGTTGGAGTGTTGGATTCTGATGGAGCTGGAGTTATATAAGGTTGCAGTTTCCCTGATGTGGATGCTGGGAAATGAACTCTGGTCTTCTCCAAGAGCAGTACATGCTCTTTACTACTCTCTCTCTCTCTCTTTTTAATTTAATTTTATGTGCATTGGTGTGAGGGTGTCAGATCCCCGAAACTGGAGTTACAGACACTTGTGAGCTGCCGTGTGGGTGCTGGGAATTGAACCCGGGTCCTTTGGAAGAGCAGCCAGTCTCTTAACCGCTGAGCCATCTCTCCAGTTCGTACTGCTGTGACTTCCCTACCAGGATGGACTGTAACTTGAAACTGTCTGCTAAATAAACTTTCTCCTTTAGCTGTTTTTGCCAGAGCATTTTATCACAGTAACAAAAAGAGAAGCTAACACACCAAGATAAATTAAAACGTGTCTTTAAAAATACATCTAAAGGGGCTGGAGAGATGGCTCAACAGTTAAGAGCACAGGCTGTTCTTCCAGAGGTCCTGAGTTCAATTCCCAGCACCTACATGGTGGCTCACAACCATCTGTAATGAGATCTGATGCCCTCTTCTGGCCTGCAGACATACATGCAGGCAGAGCATTGTATATAAATAAATAAATTTTTAAAAATACATCTAAATAAAAACCTGTATGTGCCAGGTGGTGGTGGGGAACACCCTTAATCCCAGCACTAGGGAGGCTGAGGCAGGTGGCTTTCTGAGTTTGAGGCCAGGCTGGCCTACAGAGCGAGTTCCAGGACAGCCAGGGCTACACAGAGAAACTGTCTCCAAAAACCAAAAATCCAAACCAAACCTATATGTAAACATCCAAAGTAACATCTGGAATTACCAAAAGATAAAAACTCAAATTTCTATTAGTGAATGGATAAACAAAACGTGGTGTTTGCATGCAATAGTGTGCGTAGGGAGGGAAAAAATGTTCTAAATTTGTGCTTACACATAGTCTGTAAATATGTTAAAATTTACTGGAATTATTATTATTATTATTATTATTATTATTATTATTATTATTATTATTGGTTTTTCAAGACAGGGTTTCTCTGTGTAGCTTTGGAGCCTGTCCTGGATCTCACTCTGTAGACCAGGCTGGCATCGAACTCACAGAGATCCACCTGTCCTTGCCTCCGGAGTGCTGGGATTAAAGGTGGGATTTATTATTTAAATTTTACATTTAAAATGAGAAAGTTGGGGCTGGAGAGATGGCTCAGAGGTTAAGAGCACTGACTGCTCTTCCAGAGGTCCTGAGTTCAATTCCCAGTACACACATGGTGGCTCACAACCATCTGTAATGAGATCTGGCGCCCTCTTTTGGCCTGCAGGGATACGTGTGAACACTGTATACATAATAAATAAATACTTAAAATGAATAAATAAATAAAATGAGAAAGTTAAGCCGGGCAGTGGTGGTGCATGCCTTTAAGGGAGGCAGAGGCAGGCGGATCTCTGTGAGTTTGAGGCCAGCCTGGTCTACAGAGCAAGTTCCTGAGACAGCCAGGGCTACACAGAGAAACCCTGTCTCAAAAACAAACAAATAAAATGAGGAAGTTGGGTGACGGAGGTGCAGCCCAGTTGACAGAGCGCTTGCCTAGCCTGTGTAAAGCCCCGGGTTAGATCTCCAGCACTCCACAGAACCTGGCATAGCTGCATGGATCTGCAGTATTAGCCCTGAGAGACAGAAGCAGGAGGAACAGACGTTCAACGTCATCCTAGCTAGTTTGGGGCCAGCCTGGGATATATAAAACACTTTCTCAAAATCACTAAGTAGCTAACTAACTGAAAACATAGCCGACATAAAAGGGGTAAGTTGGCTGAGGATGGCGGCACAAGTACAAGACCAGCCTGGGCTACAGAGAGCCTATCTCCAGAAACAATAAAATGGGTAATTTGTATAGTATGTGAGTTGGATCTCAGTAAGTAAACCACTCAACTTTCTTTTGGTTCCTTAGTAAATGCGGGGCGCCTATCTACCCGAGTCCTACAAATTTACGTAGTTCTTCCTTTCCCCTTAAATACATCGAGTTGCTATTTCCTTGCTTCTGTTAACTATCCCAGCCACAGCAGTTCCTTTGCTCTTGTGTTTATAAGCCAGATATGCCCAGCCTCTCAGCATTTACAAACTCCTGACACCTTCATTTCCAGATCACCAAACGAATCTCTTTTCCTCCCTTCATATCCAAGCTCTGGTATAATTTTCATCAAAGTTTCCTGGAACTCAAGCTAACTTATGTTAGCTCTTTCACCAGAGCACTATGACTTAAAAATAATGTTATTGTGCCAGGCAGTGGTGGCACATGCCTTTAATCCCAGCACTCGGGAGGCATAGGCAGGTGGATCTCTGAGTTCGAGGCCAGCCTGGTCTACAGAGTGAGCTCCAGGACAGGCACCAAAACTACAGAGAAACCTTGTCTCGAAAAAACAAAAAACAAACAAACAAAAAAATGTTATTGTATGTGTGTGTGTGTGTGTGTACCATGGTGTGCATGTGGAAGTTAGAGAAGAACTCTGTGAGATTGGTTCTTTCCTTCCACCCTTTACATGGTTCCAGGATCTAACTCAGGTCGTTTGGCTTGCACAGCATGAGGGTGTACCCACTGAGCCTCCTTATCAGCCCCGTTATGACTTCCTATCACTGTCTGCTTCCTTGTGTTCCCTACCTGACTTTGTAGTCCGTGAAAGCAGACGCCACTGGGGTTCAATTTGGTTGCTGCTGCTTTGAGACAGGGTCTCACTAAGTACTTCAAGCTGGCCTTGAACTCACAATCTTGCTGCTTCAGCCTACCAAATGTTGGGATTTTAGGTATGTATCACCATGGCCATCCCTTAACTTGTAAACCCAGGTTGGTATCCTAACATTCTACTTGGTACACAGTAGATATTAAATGGTTTTGAATGAACGAGATACACCCTCAGCCCTTCTAGATCTCCAAAGTACCATTCTGCAAAGGTAGTCCTCTTTTCATGTTTCCCCAAACACCTGCACCACTTAGTGCGCGCGCGGCAGCAGCGGGCAAACAATGCTCTCCATCTGCCAGTTCAGTAGACACATGCTTTATACCTCTATAGTGTGGGTTTTCCTTGAAGACAGGATGATTTCATGTCACATGAAGTTCATTCTTGTCATGGAGAATCGGTTCTCCAGGCCTACCTGGACTGGAAGGTGGGAGTGGACATCCAAAGAAAACAGGAGTGATTTTTCTAACTTCATTCCCCAATCAAAGAGGACAGTTTCCAATTTGCCACTGATAAGTTTATTACATGATTATTAAGTTCAAATAAAAAAATAAAAACTAAAATTTTGGCAGGGAGGCTGGAGCCAGAATCTGAGAGTACTGTTCCCTGCCCCCAGACTCCCTGGCCAAGCCATCTCCTTAACTGAGCTTGACTCTACCCAGTTCTTCAAGACTTGGATCTGTACCCTGGACATCTCTGCTGTTTTCGCTGGAGTTCTGGGCTCCTGGCACTGGGGCTTTGGTGAGAGCCCCATACACACCCATGGCCTGCGGGGAGAGAGAGAGAGAACACCATAAGGACACTGCAGAAGCTCTGTCCCAAACTACTAAAAGGGTCTACTCAACTCTTCTGTTTCTTTCATTTTCCCTTGTCTTTTTCATCCTGATCTCCCCCTCTTTCTTTCTGAGACAAAGTTGCATTATGGAGCCTAGATAGGCCTCTACCTTGGGAACTTCCTGCATCTCCTCCTGAGTGCTGATATTGCAGGCATGCACCATCATACCCAGCCCCTTGGTTTTTCTTGTTCCTTCAGGTATTCTAAGCTTTGCACTCAATGATGAGACTCCTACATACCATCACTACAGGGTGACTCAGGACACTGACACAGGTATCCACAGGAGCGAGTGGAAACTCTTCACTCTTAGCTACTCTTCACTCTTAGCTAAGCCCGACACGGTTACTGTACGCTTGTCCCCAAAGAGCTCTAACCTGAGCCACCATACTCGTGACGTCACTGGGGTTGGAGGGCAGGAGGACTGTGTTGGAATCCTTGGCAAGCTTGGAGAACGCGTTGACATATTGCTCAGCCACTGTCAGGGAAGCTGCCGCATCTCCATTCTATGGGCACGGAGATAAAATCAAAGGTCACAGGTTTGGGAAGAGAAGAGAAAGGTCAGGATCCTGGGAAAGGGGTCTATAAATCACAGTACAAAGCTCATGTCAACTGGCTTAACGGAGCCCACAATGTCGGGAACTCCCCACAAGGGTAGATGAGCATAGCCCTTCCATCGTCCGTTCCTATCCCTCACTCCCACCCACCAGCCTCTCACATGTTGAGTCAAAGCCGAAGCCAGGATTCGAATCGCTTCAGCTTTAGCCTTGGCCTTGGCCAGAACCGCGCTGGCTTCTCCTGGAAGGATAAAAAAAAAAAAAAAAAAAAAAAAAAGGACAGTTTGACCCATGAAATCAGAGTACCCCAAAGCTCCTGCTCCGGCACTTACCTTTAAAGACCCATGCTGTGTTCCTCCCTCAGCCTCTATGCCACTCACTGCTCACCTGCTGCCTGATTTATCTGTTCAGCCTTTTCTGCTTCGGAGGCCAGAATCTGGGCCTGTTTCTTCCCCTCTGCCACATTGATAGCTGACTCTCGTGTCCCTTCAGACTCTAGAACTGTGGCCCGCTTCCGCCGCTCTGCCTCTACCTGGAAGCCCCAACGACCCCCATCAAGAAGCAGCCAGGGGAAATTCTAACCAGGACTTACAACTGTATCTACCACAATAGGGGATTCTAGTCCCATTGGGATTCGAGTTCCCAAATCCAGTTCCCCACCTGCATCTGCATCGACTCCTTCACTCGGGGCGGCACATGGATATCTTTGATCTCATAACGCAGGCAGCGGATACCCCAGTAGTCAGCAGCCTGGTTGATGGCATCCACAATGTTGGCATTCAGGGACTCCCGCTCCTAGAGAAAGATAAATGTGAGCAGCACAAGTCAATGTATCTACCAAGAGCCTAAACTGAGAAGGTCCCGGGGTTAATCTTGATCTCCAGAAAAGATTCAACAGGGCAAGGAATGTGCCCCCAAGCCCTAAGGGCCAGATCTGCTTACTCGAAAAACTTTGTCCAGAGAGAGTTTGCCAAGCTCCGATCTCATAGTCGTCTGTGCTAATTGGGTGACAGCATACTCAGGGTCTTCCACACCATAACTTGCCTGAAAGAGGCAGGTACAGGGTAAGAAGTGAAGATTTTAATGAGGGGCTATTCGGAAGGCTGGATAAAGCCAGGGGCAGATACCTTGTAAGGATCCATAATACGCAGGTAAAGGACTCCATCTATTTGCAGAGTTACATTGTCTGCAGAAGCAAAAGAAAGAGAAAAGGAAGGTGGTCAGGCCTCTACGTCCTAACAAGCTCTTTTTTTCCGTAAGCTCTGGATCTATAGCAACCACATCCTAATGCGCTGAGCGCATCCCTGTCACCTGTGTCTCTCACCAAGGGTCACAGCCGACTGCTCAGGCACATTGATGACAATTTCCTTGAGACTCTGCACATATCGGATTCGGTCTAACACAGGGATGAGGACATTCAAGCCCTGGGAAAAGAAGTCATGGATTCTGAGAAAAGTGGGAGTAATAAGCCTGAATTCTAGCTAAGTCTGGAGAGGGCAGAAAGTCATGTATGGGACATACCCAGGGAAGTGATAGCTCCTACCAAGACATGTCCTCAAGGGCTGAGGTGTCACTGATAGGGAAACCTAAGAGCACGAGAATGAAAGACTAGGCCTCTGGATGTCCACAGAATGGGAGCCAGCAAGAATAGCCATCTTTAGGCAGACAGGTGGAGCAGAGAGGGTGGGTGGTTCTAAGAATGCAGCCTGTGGAATACTAGGGTAATAAGGAAAGCAGCGAAACACGCATGGGATGGTCAGGAGACTGGGCTCGGCCAGAACGGGTCCCTGCAAGGGACGGTCCCAGTAGTCAAGGGGCAAAAGTGCAGACAGGCCCCAGGGAAGTCCCACTCCCACGTGAGTAGGAGATCCGATCACTTGGCTGGCGGGAGGTGGACAAAAGAGGTTCTCACAGGTTCCAGGATCCGGTGGAATCGGCCCATTCGCTCCACTACCCAGGCCTCCTGCTGAGGCACAAACAGTAACACGGTGTTCCGGGGCAGTCCAGAGGAGGCGCGGCGCGGAGCTCGGCCAGAAGCCTGCACAGAGCCCTGAAGGAAGAGGAGAGTCGACTGAGGACGCGGCGCGGAACCCCATCTCTATTCGGAAGGCATCTCCCTAAATCACGATCCCCGGAGAAGGACTCACGTGGGGACCATGACCTCTGACCCCAGTGCTTCCCCAAAGTTGGAATCCCGCTCCTTCCCAGCTGAGGACCCAGGTGATCTCTGTCCCGGGCCTCTGAAGAAGCTTGCTTCGTTCTCACCCTCAGCAAAAGGGCTCCAGTGCCCCGCGCCGCGCGCGCCAGCATTTCCCACAGCCTCAGTGACCTCCGGAACCAACGAGAGGTAGAGCAGAGCGGCCTCTCCTGAAGCCTAAACCCGAGCCCTTCCTCCTGAAGTTCCACTCCGCCCGACGTACTTCCGGCGTCTCATTCCACAGTTTGCCCTGGTCCGTTCCGCCCCCTTCCCCCCAACCTTCGGCGTACTTAGCAGAGCGTACGTCAAAACGTTCCCTGGGAAACGTAGAGTTTGAAGAGAGAGCCCGGGCATGCAAGTTTGTTCTGGTTCTCAAGAACCAAGAAGTTCCTGGGTATTGTAGTCGAAACTGAGGCAATATTCTGTCTGCAAGTGGTACAGAAACACCTCCCACCAAGTTCTGTACCAAAGCTGTGACTCAGTTTACTCTCCAGCTCGTAGAAACTGCCTTAATCTGTCGCCATAACGATCAATGGTTTGGCGCTGACTAGTTGCCGTGGTTGCCATAGTGACATTCTTGGGTAGTCCTGCTGTTGTGCTCAGCCCTCCCACTGGGGACTGACCCCATTCCCGTTGCCACGGTAACTAGGAGGCCTAACTTTGCTTGACGACTGGGCGGAGATTTTCCCCTCTTCCCTCTTTTCCCAAGGCATGAACAGCTCTTTCCATATTTTCTGAGCCAGATACTGTCAGGCGTGATTCCCTTACATACAGAGGCCAGCAAAAAGGCTCAGTCTTTCATTTTGTCTGGAGCATGTCACCTTGCTCAGGTCTTTGACACCCTGTGTCATCATCATCATCCTTGTTTTACACATAAAGACACTGAGGATCTGAAGGGCTAAAGTAACTTAGGGAATTAGTGTAAGAACCAGGTGCTCAAAGCTTCTGTAGCTGCACTTTACCCTCCCAGCCCCTAGCACCTTATTATATGAAAAGAAGTAAGACTATGCCCCCAAGAATCAGCCCGACCTAGCCTAAGATCCCATGGGTTTCTAGCAGCCTGTAGCTTCCTCTTTAGAAGAGGGAAGAGTTCCAGGTCCGATTAGGCCCCACATCTCCATCCACATCCTCTGAAGATAGAAAAAAAGTAGAGCTTACTTCAAGTTTCCAAACAAGAATTTATTTTTTTTTTCTAAAAAAAATGTACCAGGTACAATTTTTCCTGTTTTTGTTTTGTTTTCAAGTTTCAGCAAATGCTTGTTCCCCTCAGCCAAGCCCCAAGAGTTAAGAGTTGAGGCTGGGTCAGAGTCTTGAGTGGGGAATGGGGTAACTGGGAACCACATGACTGAATATGAGGGGCACCCCCTCATCCCAGCTGAGGTAGGTGGGTCAGAGTCCGGTCAGGTGAGAGGAGGTTCCCCAGTCCTTAGGCCTGACTCTGTCCCTGGACACCTTCCTCAGTCAGGACCCCAAAGCAAGGAAACACAGGTAGGAGGAGAGGGACAACTGAGTCCGAAGCCCTAGGTAAGGGGTGGTTAAACCCCTGTGTTACACATACATGCACATTCTCTCACACACGCACACCACACAAACCCAAGTTTGTGTGCATACTTGCATGTGCACATACACACACATACACACACACACACACACACACACACACACACACATTAGCTTTCAAAGATGGATTGAAGGGTAGGGAAGGGAAAAGGAATAGAGAAGAACAAGGGAAGCTGAGTCTTTGGCTAGTGACTCAGTTCCTCTGGAATAAACCCTCTGCCCTTAGCCAAGGGAGAGCAGTTCTTCCCTTGCCCCGACATCGGCTTCTTCAAGTCCTGAGGTTGGAGCAATGTCAGAGTGGGGTGATGCCAATGATCAGGTTTGGGAGGTCACCAAGGCAATCCAATTTGAATAAATTATAAATTAAAAATAAATAAAATAATAAGTGGCCCCTGCCCAGGACAGGGAGGCAACACTGGCATTACTTGCCTAGGAACTTGGGACAATCTCAGGGTAGCTCTGGTTCCTCCCTACTACCTAAGCTGGCCTGGGAAACCCAAGGGAGGGGACAGGCACATGGAGTACCCAGAGTAGACAGGGTGTGGAAGGATCAGAAGCTTTAAACACCCAAATGATCAATTTGGGTGTGAGCGTGGTGAGGGCTTTAATTCAAGCCTGAAGGGGCTCTCGCCATTTCTCCACAGTTTACCCTGTCCAGGATGGAGCTGGATAGGCAGGCTTTGGGCCCACCTCCCTTCAGGACGATGGAAATTAGGGAAAAGGTGAATAACGTGGATTATGGGGGGCCTCAGTCACAGCCTGCAGTTCATAGGGGAGCCCCGTGTCCAGCTCCAGGCTCCGGCGGGAAAAAAGCAGGCGGATATCTCCATGCAGGCTTAAGCGGCCTGAGCGGGAGCTCCGGAACCTGGAGGAAGACAGCGTGAACCAACCGCGTCAGTTAGTATCCAGATGACTGGGAAGAAGAGAGGGATCCTGTCTGGGGGCAGGGACAGAAACCCACACCTCCCAGCACTCCCAGGACCCTGTGCTCACCTGAGGTGCAGCAGGTAGCAGAGGAGGCGGTGGGCGGGGCTCGCATTCCCCTCCTCCCCCACAGGCACCAAAAAGAGGCGATGGCGCAGGAAGGTCATGTGGGCAGCAGGCATGTCCGAGAAGTCAAAGGTCACAAGGAACATCTTCACCACGGTCTGGTTGGGGTTAAATAAGGTCTGGGGACAGGACAGTCCAGGTCGGTAGGGTCTATGGGTGGATTCCCCTCTCTTCCCACGTCAGCTCCCTCCGGGTACGGCTCCCTCACTCACCACTTGGATGGTGCCCACCTTGGGCACACTGTAACCCTTCCTCCCCAGAGGATTCAGGTCCACGACACCCTAGGAAGATCATAAACCATCATCCAGGGTAGGAACTAGAGAGCCATGAGCACTAAATACTGACTGCTCTATAATATCTCCCCTTGACCCCATACTAGAGTTTTGCCCACCTGACCCTGACTAACTCCCAGAAGAAGAACAGGTAAGGACTATCTTTTGCCACTCCTCCTACCCCACCCCCCACCCCTCTGAGGTAACTTTTGGGGTCAAGTACTATATCATACCAAGAAGGGAGCCGGGGCATTTTGCTCAGAAACATCAAAAAAGGTGACAGTGACAGGCAGCGTGACATGTTGGGGACAGTAAGATCCACTGGCTCCAATCTCCGCAGTAAAGCCCTCAATGTGGCCAGATGGTGCAAAGCGTCCTCGAAGCAATGATTCCTGGTATTGGTGGGGAGTAGACACAGTCCGAGAGTGATGCCAATACTTTTCTTCGTCTATTTGAGCCACATCCCACCACTGAATTCCTCCCAGGAACTCCTAATCACAAAGCCCAAAAGTAGTTGTTACCTCAAAGTTGCCCAGCAGGGTACGGCTGACGGCAGGGGAGGGGAAGAGGGAGGCACTGGGAGGGCTCAGCAGGCCTGGCCCCTTCCGGAGGCTTCGGAGGGAGCTTCTGGTGAGAGAAGGGACACACAGCGGGTTGATTTGAGCATTCTGGTAGTCCTATTGTCAATCCTCGGACCCCACTCTTTGCTACTTCCCAGGGCTCCCTGCTATAGATAGCACTGGGGAAAAATTATAGACGCCTGCCTTTGCTTTCAGGGCCAGGGTGGAGGGAGAATCCCGTCACTTACAGCTTCAGGCGACGGGCACCTTTCAGCCTCCGCCCCATGGGACTGCAGTCTGTTGGGTCCTACGGTGAAACATTGAGAAAAGAGACTGCATGAAGACCAGACATAATGTGGGACAAGGACTTACTACAAGCTCTCAGAAGAACATCTCTATAGGTCTCCTCCACCTTCCCCTACACAAATGCCCACAAGAGCAGATGAGAGTACGCTGGATGTGGTAATATATGCCTATAATCACTTAGGAAGTAGAGGCAGGAGGATGAAGAACTCATCCTTGGCCACATAGGGAGTTTGAAGTCAGTCTAGGCTATTTGAGACCTTGTATCAAAAAACAAAACCAGGAGACTGGGGATATAGCTCAGTTGATAGGGTGTTTGTATAGTATGCACACAGCCCTGGGTTCAATCTACACCACCACATTAACTATGGTGGGGTAGTATATGCCTTGTGTAATCCCAACACTGTACTTGGAAGGTGGAGAAGTTCAAGGCCATCTTTGGCAACCTAGGCTTGCCTGGAATACAAAAGACCCTGTCTCCAAAGAAAGAAAAATAAATAAATAAATAGATAGATAGATAGATAGATAGATAGATAAATAAATAAATAAATAAATAAATAGATGAACTCATCCACTGGCTTACCAAAACAGGCTCCTTGGGCCCAGGCAGCAGGTGGCTCCAGAAGGGTGTGGCTTTGGCATCAGAACTATTGGCAGCAAGAGGGCAGCCCAGGGTTCCCCGGCGCCTCCGAGGGGCTGGCCCCTCTTCCTCAGAGCGGACATCCAGGGTTTCTCCAGCAGGCAGCAGCCTTCGCTTGGTGGGGCAGGGGCCTGGAGGTCCAGGGCCAGGGGGTGTGTGCTCGGGACTGTGCCCATTGGCAGTTCCAGGGGACTCCCTAGGCCAGGGGCTGCTCCCGTTGCCCACCCTAGCCACTGGGCTCTTACTCCCTATTTGTGCAAGATTGTGCAAATCAGTGTCAAGTGTGTGCAGCTGGCCTGAAGGGGCTGGCCCTGGAGACGCCCCCAGCGACCCCTGTCCCCCTTGATCTGGGAAAGCCCAGTCTCTGGCGTGCAAAGTATTGCAGGAAGCATTTGATGAGGGCCAAGGGGTACTCCCGGTCCCTGAAGTCCAAGGTGAGGTGGCACTACCTCCCTGTTCCACAACACAGAGGCCATGATGGGAGAAATGCTGGCTGGCCACACCCAGTCCCAGACCCAGTCCCTCTGGGCCCAACAGTCCCACAGTAGATGGTTCTTCAGGGGGTAGTCCCTCTCTGGCCCCCAGCCCAGGGCCTCTCTTCAGCTCCCGGGGACCCTCAGTGGGAGGGGCCGGCCGCTTCAGAGCCCTAGGAGGCTCAGAGGCACCAGCTGGAGGGGAAAAGATGGATACCTGGTAGACCCCGGGGGATGTCGCCCCCCCTGCTGGGCTGTAGCCCATGAGCAGGCCACCCTGGAGGGTCCCCTGTCTGACTGGAGGCTGTGAAGGGCCAGCCTCTGGCTCTGAGGATGGAGACGGCTCCGCCTGCACGTGGCGCATGAAGCCCCCCTTGGGTCAGGGGGGCCCCCCCACACGGCCTTTATGCTGGGCCTGGGCTGGGGGGCCTGGGGACATCTGTAACAAAGAAGAAAAGGCAGTCAGGGAAATCAAGGAGTTTTCTTTCTTCCAGCTGAGTTTCAGACTCTTCTCCCCCCCCTCCCCCACATCATCCTCAACAGGTGACCTTGAGCAGTTCGTGGGGTAAAGTTGTCCAGTGCCGGGACAGATTAATGGAATTCAGAAGCTACTCTCAGAATTCCAGAGAGGTGGACATGTTTAGTTCCCGAGTCCCTCCTTCTTCCTGGCAATTACCCCGATGAAGAAGCCTCAAGCCCAGGTGTGTGTCCCCTCTTCCTGTCTGATGTCTGGTTCCTCTAGCTTTCAGTCTGGTCCATGCCCACTGCACTGGCAAGGTGACTGCCACCATTCCGTGCAGCTCCTGGGCTCAGCTGGACCCTGAAAGAGAAGAGAAAATATAAGCCGGGATCCCTGAAGCCAATGGTAAAATTCCCTCCACTAATATGGGCTATTACATTAGCACACACATCAAAACATCCTCGTCCTTTGTGACAGGCTCTTCAGAAACAGAAGAGACGGGCTACCTGAGGAGTGAACTGAGAAGCCAGTCTTGCCTGGCTGTATTAAGGATGTGAGAAATTAGGAGAGGCAAGAGGAACCATTTGTCAGGGTCACTATGTTGGGAACGGGCCCTGAGTAGTACTATGAGATGCCCCAAAGATCAGAGAGATACCATGTCAGCTAGCAGGCGGATAGGGCAATAATTTACCTCTCTTATTCAAGGCCACCCAGTTACACAACTCATCTCCATATGTCTATCCAAAGGGGCAAGTGCCACCCGAGAGTGCTAAGGGCAGAGGTCATGCAGATAGTCACACCCCATCACACAACTACAAACCTCAAGTCAGCTCCAAGCCAGCCCTTCCTATCTGATATGCCAACTGCCCCCAGCAATCTATCTTCTCAACCAGAGAAAAGAAATCCAACCAAAAACAAGTGGCAGGAGGAGAGAACATGGTCAGAGGTACTTTCTAGTTCTCGCCCCTCCCCCTGGGCCCTGCAAACCAGAGATAAGGAAGCAGCATGAGATGGACTGGGAACAACAGGAGAATCTCTCCGTGCCCTTCCCCCAGTGCACAACCAACACTCACAACACCTGAACCATTCCTTAGCTCCCAAGGCACGAAAACGGTCTTCACGGACCAGAAACCAGTATCGCAGCGATGAGGCTGTCAAGCTGAAGGCCAGCTGTCCTCACTGTCACCCTTATTTGGTCAGCAGCCTGTGAGTCCTACCAGCCACAACGCCCTTTAGCATAATGCTAGAGGCTGAGGCAGGAGGATCTGGAATTTGAGACCAGTCTAGCTACATTTTGAGATTCTCCCTCAAAACCAAACCAACAAAAAAGAAACGACAAAAACCAGGTTACAGCCAGCCTCCATTACACCAGAGAGTTCAAGTTCGGCTGGGTCTACAAGAGATCCTATCTCAAATAAAATCAAAACAAAACAAAACAAAACAGAACAAAAAAACAAAACAAAACAAACACACACAAAAAAACAAGCAAGTTGGGTCGTGGTGGCGCATACTTTTAATCCCAGCACTCAGGAGGCAGAGACAGGTGGATCTCTGAGTTCCAGGCCAGCCTGGTTTACAGAGGGAGTTCCAGGACAGTCAGGGTTACACAGAAAAAACTAGTCTCAAAACAAACAAGCAAGCAAAAACAAGAACACAAACAAACAAAATCCAACAAACAAAAAAAATATACTCTTTCCCACTCCTCTTCCTTGGATAGCTCAAAGTCCATCCCCTCCAAAAGGCATCTCTCCTCTGAGACTTCCATATGATAGTCACTATCTTCTATAACCCACTAATACTTCTGTTCACTTCTGATCATGTCAAACCTGAGGACAGGCCCAATTTTAAGCTCAGGAGAAACACACAACATAAGACTCAAAAAAGCCTAAATGCCAGCCCTAGTGATCTGGGCAGCCGTTCTGACAATGTAGAGAAAGTCTCCCCGAATGAGAAGCAGAGAGATGAATTGTACAGGGAGAATCGAGAATCGCAACAGCAGATGTGGTGGTAGGAGGCAGAGAGGAAGGAGACATTTACACTTGGGGACTGAAACGCTCCCCTACGTCAATCCTTCCCATCACCGCAGGCCAATCCTTCCCATGTCACCAGGCCCTCTTGAGAACTGAGATCCTAAGACTATTCTGGTCCTTTATGGTGGGTGAGATGGCTGAAAAGGGGAGGACACTAATAATGGCAGTGTGGTGAGAGGGTACAACCTGTTCTCATTTCTTCCCTGCCTATTCTCTACCCAGGTCTTAAAGTTCAAGAAGGGCATTTTCCTTAGCACCCCAATTTCCAGGTCATCTCAGTTAGCCTCCTGGGCCCTTGCCTCAAGGAAGCCAGGTGACGACATGATATGCTCTACGTGACCCCAGCATGCCTGGCATCTGCTCATTAACCCAGAGCCTATTAGTTCCTTCCCTGTCAAGAGACGCTCTAAGACTCACTCACTCCTCTGCCACCCAGCCAGTCTGGCTTTAGACCATGGCTTCCAGCTGACTCATGGGGCAGGACTGCAGGGAGGGGGACAGGCCAGGATAAGCCAAACCTCACCCTCCATGGGCAGCAGCTGGCATTAAACAGCTGTGCCAGACTGTGGCTGCCAAGGACTACAGCTCCCAACATGCCGAGAACAAGGCCAGCAAAAACAACAAGTCCCAGAATACCAAGAGGTCTGTACCCTCAGATACTTGTTAGGCCCAGGAGGTGGGAGAGGTTCTGGTATAGGAAGAACACCTAAGGCTCATTCTCTCCTTCCCTTCAGTGTTCAAGACACCCATTCCACCCTGACTAAGGAGTGTTACGGGAAGAATTTCTATCCATGTGTTTTCCACTCTTATCCTATGCGGAGTACTGCTGCTCACTGCTGTACATTTTGTCCTCACACATGTCTACACACGCTAAGGTAACTGTTCCTAAGACCACCACTGTGAGTAGGAAGGTCAATCTCTGCTTTCACCCTCCCTCTGGCTCCTGGCCTAGAGCCCTTCACCCTTAATAGAGAGGGAGCCGACCTCAGCAACCCCTCCAAACTCAAACGGGTAGACTCACCTTGGCTCCTGGACTCCTTGTTCTGGCCGATCCCCCACCCCCTGTTTAGCCTCCCAGGTCGGTTCTCACTCCCTTCCTCTTCACAACCTGGGACAGGCCCCATACCCTGCAGAGGCTTTGGAGATCTGCACCTTCCACCTAGTACACACTCACCCCGCTCCCAAATTGGCTCCGCTGCGGTGGCCGCTGCTCCGGGCCCTTCCGTCCCGTCCCGTCTCGGTCCCTCCCCTCGGATAACCAGTCCCCCCCTGCTACGGGCCCCCAACCCAGACAAAGGGTGGCTTAGGCTGAGAGCTTTGCTTTTGCTTGGCTCTTCTTTGATCAGCTTCGTGTGCAACACTAGCGGGCCCTGGCGTCCGAAGCCCCTCTAGCCGCTGTTGCACCCCTCCCCGCGACGGTCCCTCCCCGGGGCCGCCCCGGCTCTGCGCCGCAGACTCGGCTGCCCCTCTGACTCACAGGCCATTTCCTACCAGCTGATGGGGCCGCCCGCCCCGCCCAGCGCCCGGCCACCCCCGCCACTGCGACCACGGCTGCCACGCCCCCCTCAGACCACACCCTCCCTGGGCAACAACTATGCTCATTGGCCAAGTGGAGGCCAGCCTCTCGGCAACCTCAAGCGTGAGTCACGCCCTCTCCAAGGGGCGCACGTCTATTGGTCCACATCAGGGCAGGCCTACCCAATCTTGCCCCGCCCACCTTCTTAACCCTTTTTCTGTCCAAGTCCCAAGTAATTCTCTGCCCTGCCATTTAACCCCTCCAGACATCTCAACAAACGCTTCTCCTCCACCCTTCCTGTTCTGAGGTACATTAATAGGAAGCTCCAGGGCTTTTACAGATACAGCTCAACAATCTCCACCTCAGCCTATTTTTCTCATACCAAACCCAACCCTGTTCACCTCTCCCAGCATTCCTAAACAGAGCTCCAAGTGAGAGGGTTGTTGCTATTCAGTAAGCTTCCAATGGGTCAGAGAGGAAGAAAAAGACCTGACATCGGACCTTATCTCCATCCAGGCTGAAAGATGGTCTCCTTAGTTTTTGTTTGTTTGTTTTTTGGTCTTTATTAGAGACCCCAGGGGGCTTCTGAGACAGGAATACATTTAAATTTCAGGGACTCAGGCCTCATTCTTTGTGTCTGGAAACACTTCTCAGATTGGGCTTGGAAGCACTTCTTGCTGAGAGGCCTCTGCTCTGCTTGAGGAAGCTCAGCATCCTAAGAAATGAGCTAGAAGGGCTTCTGCCCAGTCACTCCTGACATCAAGCTCATCTTCATGACTCACAGCTCCCTCGAAACTCACCAACCTCCCCCTGAGTCACTGGGCCCCAGGCCCAGCCCAGATCCAGCCAAATTAAGTGGCAGCAGAATCAGCATCCCTAACCTTTGTCCTTTGGCTCCGTAAATAACCAGGGTGGAATCTTTGCAAGGTCTGGGCATTCACAGACACGTTTTTAGAGGGACTGCTCCAGAGATAACCTAGGAAAATGGACAGCCTTGTCTACCTTGTTCTCTGAACTTAACAGTGAGTTAGACAGGTTGTCACCAAATCAGACCTTTCCTCCCAGCCAGTCACAGAAACAGGAAACAAACACCAGAACCAAAAGAAGCAGAGTTCATTCCTTCATAGTTTAAAGACTTAATAAGGCACAAGGCCCTTTTTTGTCTTGCCTATGCTATGAGTCCCCCAGGAACATCAGTTGTGACTGGACTGTAAAAAGAGACACCCTCTCTTCCTCTACTTCCTCTCTGTGTTCTACAATTAGATACAGCAAACAACAGTTTTCTAGGATTCTTTCTCTTTACCTCTGATGAGTAGGAACCCCCCCCCCAAAAGAACCCAGCTCCTTAAGATTGACTTCCCTGAAAGCAGCAGGATTTTTTTTAAAAAAAATTGTCAAAGCTCTAACAAAACTGCAGAATATCAATGTGAGAACCTATCTGCCTTAGTAAAGCTCACTAAGAAGACAGAAAGAGACACAGACCATCTTAGGAAAACCCTTAGCAACTCTACCTTGTTCTGTCTTACTATACCATACTTTCAATCCTCAGTTTTGTACAAAAATCAGGGGGTAATACTAAAGGAGTCAAGATCAAAAATATTCCAGGCCTCAGTATGCCCTGGGGACAGTAGCATGGTTCAATCATGCATGAGGTCATAACTAGCTGCGCTAAACTCTTAGCTTGCATTTCTGTTGTTTTGATTTTTAGAGCCAAGATCTTGCTGTGTGACCTAGGCTGACCTTGAATTCATGATCCTCCTGCCTTAGCTTCTAGAAGGTTAGGGTTACAGGACTGGGTGTTTTGTTTGTTGTCTTTGCTTTGTTTCTTTGAGACAGGGCACCTAGTAGCTGTGAGACTGGATTTAACTCTGGTAATCTCTTGCCTTTGCCTCTGGAGTGCTAGGTTTACAGGTGTGTGCCACTAGACACAGCCTGACTTAAAAAAATTATTATGGGGCTGGAGAGATGACTCAGTGGTTAAGAGCACTGGCTGCTCTTCCAGATGACCCAGGTTCAATTCCCAGCACCTACATGGCAGCTCACAACTGTCTGTAACTCCATTTCCAGTGGATCTGACACCTTCACACCAATGCACATAAAATACATTTAAATAAAAATAAATTATTTAAAATTTATTATTATAATTATTATTGGTTTTGGTTCTTAGGTTTGTGTGTGTGTGTGTGTGTGTGTGTGTGTGTGTGTGTGTGTGTGTGTGTATAGCTCTGTAGACCAGGCTGGCCTCAAACTCACAGAGATCTGCTTACCTTTAATAAGTTTGAGGTCAGCCTGGTGAGTTTGAGGCCAGCCTGGTCTACACAACAAGTTCCAGGACAGCCAGGGTTACACAGAGAGACTCTGTCTCAAAGAAACAAACAAACAAAATTATTCACTGCTGGGAATGGTTGCACATGCGTTTAATCCCAGCACTAGGGAGGCAAAGGAAGGCTGATCTCTGTGAGTTTCAGGCCAGCCTGGTCTGAATATGGAGTTCCAGGCTAGCCAAGGCTACATAGTAAGACCCTCTCTTAATATTTTCTCCTTCCTCATTATTATTATTGTTGTTGTTATTATTAGTGTGTGTGTATGACGTGTGAGGGCAGATTAGAGGACAGCTTGAGGGATTCTGTTCTCTCCTTTCACCATGAGGTCAAGGATAGAAATCAGGTCATCAGGCTTGTACAGCAAGTGCTTTTACAAGCGGACTCAGCTTACTGCCCACCCCCCTTTTTTAAATAAATTGCAGCTACCCCTAGCTTACTTCTTTTTTTGCGGGGGGCTGGGTTTTGTTGCTTTTTTTGAGACAAGGTTTCTCTGTGTATCCCTGGCTGTCCTGGAACTCATTCTGGAAACCAGGCTGGCCTCGAACTCACAGAGATCCATCCACCTGCCTTTGCCTCCTGAGTGTTGGGATTAAAGGCATGCACCTCAATTTAATTCCACACAAGCATACACATGGGTTTGTTTTTTGTTTTGTTTGTCTTTCTTTTCCTTCTTATTGGAAGCTCCCTGAGAACAGCAACTCTGTTCTTTGTGCTAACATTCTCAGAGCCTGGCACATAATAGATTTTCAATAAAATGTAGTGAAGAAAACAATGGGCCCAGATACTGAACAATTTGAAAACTTGGATCTTAACTCCTGCTCTTTCACTATGCAGCCTTAGGAACCAGTTTGTTTGACCACAAATTTGCAAATTTAAAATGAGAGCTTCTGAGCTGGGTTTGGTGCTGTGTGTCTATAATCAACATTCAGGAGGTGGACACAGAAAGATTAGGAGTTCAAATTCATCATCAGGTATATAGTGAGTTTGAAGACAGCCTTGGTTACTTGACACCCTACCCCCAAGCCCAAAACAAAATAAATAAATAAATAATAAACAGACAGACAGACAAAGAACTAAAATAAGGATTCCATTAAACAACGACCGTTGAGGACATCTACAACCCTGGCCTTATAATTCTGATGGCTGATGTGCACTCATGTCCATCACAGAGGATGGGCTCAAGCCACTGAATTCCCTGCTGCTGGAACTAAAGCAGAAAGGCTATATACTCAGCATAGCAAACTGGTGGCTTTTCTCTTTATGCCCCACCCACTCACACAAAATGCCCAGGCCCAGAGGAAGCTTGAATGCCTCGGCCCTAGGCCCGCCCCTCTCTGATAAAGAGCGTCTGGGAAGCAGTGTTGCCATAGAAATCAGTGCCTCCTCAAAAGGCTTCGGCCTGCCCTTCTTTGCCCCACCCTACCCCATGGCTTTGTCTGTCCTGAGCACCCCTCCCTTCCTCAGCCAGGCTCCCAGCGACTGGGTGGCTTGTGAGAAGGTTGGCTTGGGCCCCTTTCAGCAACACTGTTGCACTCATTCAGTCACGGTGTGGAAGGCAGCCCTTTCCCACCCTCCCCGAGCCAACCTAGAGGCAAAAAGAACAGTGGCACCACATCGAGTCTCTTTCTGTTCTGACAGTCTACTTCCAGACCCAGAGTGCAGGGAGCCATTCTCTCTTCGTGCCCTAGCTGGGCTAGAACCTTTTATCCCTTCCCAGGTCAGGCTTACCATAGTAGCCCACCTTTCCAAGCATAACGGACCTTCACTACTTCTCAGCATTTCTCCTACAGAACCCCTAGAATTTCTGAGGATCCTCTGATTCCCCACCCAGGGAAGGACAAAAGCAGAGAAATCAATTTTTGGCAAGAGGTAAAATGTGGCTGCCGGTCACTTGGGATTGCCCGGCAGAGATGTTGGTGGCCGTAGTGCGGTGGGATCTGAGCCTCCATGTTGGTTACCAGGGTCTCTGACCACTAAGAGCAAAGTCTGGAGCAGGTCATAGATCCTAGACTGGCAAGAACCAGGCCAGGCCCCAGTGTGAGGAAGGAAGTGGGAAGTGAGCACACCCAGAGCATAAGGGCAGGGCAGGGGGTGGGGTGGGGTGGGCAGAGACCAAAGCAGGCTTCTGGAGGAACAGGAACTAGGTTGGGGATTGACAGGAACCCGGTGACAGAAGGGTCCCCGGAGACACTAGTTGGGGAAGGTATCCTAGCCCCAGCTAGACAGACTCAAAGTAGGATCAAGACACAATCACACAACCCCTTGTAGCAAGCAGGGCCTGCCTGTTCTCTGTGTCCCCACGACAGAAGGTGCGGTTAGAAGCTAGCATCCAGTAGCACTAGGCTGGCTACCTGTTCAATTAAGTCCAGCACCCTCACTCCTAGAACGTAGACCTCAAATGTCTTTCTGGAGTCCCTACAATGCAGCAGAATGTTACTTTCTGGAAGTACTGGGATTCTCCCCAGCAGGGGGCCCACAACTCCAGCCCTTCATAGAGTAACCCACAGCCCATCCCCTCTCTCTACACAAGCCCACCGACTCTCCCATACGCCGGCCCCACCAGCCATTTTCCATCACATAGACCCCCATTCTCCCGAAGTTCCTCCAAATCGCTCAAGTATCACCTCCCACTTCCACAAAGTACTCCGCCCTTCCCCCACAACAGCCCCTAGAGAGTGCGCCTCCTTGCTCACACATTGAGCCCCTAACCGCTCCCCCAATTCCGGGTCACCCACTCCACAGCAGCAATCTCCAAATTCTTTTCTTCGCTAACGCTGGTCCCTACTGCAGGTCTGCCCAAGCCCACCCTCGGCCTTGTCTCCTTTTCCACGCGCACCCCGCCCCACACCTGTAGTTCCGTGGGTCCTGTTGCACTTGAGAAGGTAGTAGATAGGGGCAGTGACTGAGCAGCCCTAGCTGCAGCCTGGGCCTGTAAACCTCTCCCCTTGGGTCCGAGCCCCGCCCCCGCAACGCCCCGGCCCACCCTCTCCCTTGTCCCAGCTCCCACCTTCCCCGGGCTGGTCCCCCTTGCCCCGGTTCTTTAATCCCTCAGACTCCGCCTCTGCAGCCCGAACCACGCCCCCTCCGTGACCCCGCCCCTTTCGTCTTCTTTGCATTACCCCAGGATCCTCTGCTTTCCTGAGGCACCGCCCCCTGATCCCCACCCCCCTTTGGGTCTCTCCGCCTTTCATCAGGACCCACCCCCTCGGATTACAGCCAGGTGGAACTCCTTCCAGGTCCCTTTCACAGGAACACTGTCCCCTCTGACTGCAGTGACTTTTATCCCCCGCCCCTTCTCCCGCCTGCCTCACCAGGGCGCACACGCTCCTTGGCCCGGGTCGGCTGGCTGTGATTGGCGGCGGCGGCCCCAACAGATGACGGAGGAGACAAAGTGATGGCTGCAGGTCGTCTGAGGTCCCACCCGGGCCACGTGCGGCTTCTGTGATGACAGGTCCAGGAGGGCGGGGCTTTGCCTGACCAGCTACAACCCCAAAATGACCAGATCCGGCAGCGGGTGGGGAGCCAGAGCTCCGGCCAAAACTCAATAAACACCCTCTTTCTAGGTTCCTCTCCCCTCCTCTCCCCTCTCTTTCCCTTGTCTCCACTCTTTTTTCCTTTAAGGGTCCCTTTTTACTGTAAACTGGCCGCTAACTCACTATTCTTCTGGCCCCTTCCCGCGCAAGTGCTTGAGTTCCTGAGGTTTTTCTTGCTGGTGTGAGCGAGCTACTTGAGGAACTTGAGCCTCTGTAAGAACTACTGAGTTAGTAATGTGTATTTACTAATGAAAATCCGAGCGGTCTGCAACATAGTATTAAGGAATCTCAGGGGTCTATGAAAAGTGGGAGAATCTGAACAGTGGGGTTACGGGGTTAGCTAAATTATGTGGTCGGGTCCGGGTCCAGGAATGGGCAGTAGGAGTCACTTCTGTTTCTGTTGAGGTGGCTCAGGGAAATGTGTGACCTTGCTTCGAAAGTGGGGAGGCAAGTCGCAGAGTGAGGAAAAGTTTTAGCAGATTTCTCTAGCAAAAGAAGACTATCAGTAATAAACGGAGACCTCTCTCAAAGTAGAAAAATACAAATGAAAATACATGATATTGTTACTTGAGATGTAAAAGTATTGAAGTGGGGCTATGGGAGCCTGAAATTGACGAAAAAAAGTATTTTGCCTTGTAAAGGTACTGAGTGAAATGTGTGACAGTCAATGCTTTGCAATGTGGAGGTCTCAAGTCCTCCATAGTAGGTACAGGAGGCTAGAAAGATAGATACCGGTAGGTGGCAGCACAGAGACACCTGTGGAACTCAGGCTGGCCAAGGAGCTAGTTTGGGGCCCTCCGGGATACTTTGATAGGGTTGGTTCTGACAAATAGAGAAAAAAGTTCTGGAGGCTCTGATTCTTTAGGCTGTGTGACTTTAGTTAACGTGTGTGTGTGTGTGTGTGTGTGTGTGTGTGTGTGTGTGTGTGTGTGTGTGTGTGTTTATTCATTTGTATTGTTTTTGTTTTGAGACAAGGTCTTTCTTGCTCTAGTGGTACCCGCCTAGAACTCACAATGTAGCCCAAGCTGGCTTTGAATGTGCAGAGATCCTTTTGTCTCAGATGCTTGTGAAGTAGGATGAGGGAGGGGACAGTGAGTAACACAAACTGGTCAGTTCAATGCCAAAGGTGTGCTACACAGCTGCACACAAAAGGAAAAGGAAAAAAATCCCTCCACCTTTAAGAAATTCACTCATGAGGTCTGGAGAATTTGCCATGACTGGGGCTCAGAACTGTCTGTAACTCTAGCTCTAGGGGATCTGATGCTGGCTATTGGCTTTTGCCAGCACCTACAGGGGCATCTGCGTAATTAAAATAAGTCTTTTTCCTTTGTTTTGTTTTTACAAGACAGGGTTTCTCTGTGTAGCCCTGGCTGTCCTGGAACTCGCTCAGTAGGTCAGGCTGGCCTTGAACTCACAGAGATCTACCTGCCTCTGCCTCCTAAGTGCTGGGATTAAAGGTGTGCACCACCACTGCCAGGCTAAAATGAATCTTAAAAAAAAAAAATTTATTTAGATAGTATACAAATACCTTTGTAAGCCAGGAGGTGGTGGTGCACGCCTTTGATCTCAGCACTCAGGAGGCAGAGGCAGGTGGATCTCTGTGAGTTCGAGGCCAGCCTGGTCTACAAAGTGAGTTCCAGGAAAGGCACAAAGCTACACAGAGAAACCCTGTCTCGAAAAACCAAAAAACAAACAAACAAACAAAAAACCCAAACAAACAAACAAAAAAACTATATAATTTAAAATTGGAAGGGTTTTATGCAGTGAAGAAAAGCACAGGGTTGAAAATATGCCCTCTGAATTTTAGGTTTTTACTAACTATGGATTTAGATAAACTACATTTTGTTTGTAAACAGAGTTCCCTATAAATCCCAGATTGGCTTCAGGCTCATGATTTTGAGTGTGTAAGATTAAAGGATTGTGCCAAAGTTTGGGGATGGTGGCACAAGCCTTTAATCCCAGCCTCTGGGAGGCAGAGACAGGCAGATCACTGTGAGTTTTAGGCCATCTTAATCTACATAGTAGAACTAGAGACTTTGTTTAAAAAAAAAAAAAAAAAGGATTGTGCCAACAGACTGTGGTGTGTGTGTGTGTGTGTGTGTGTGTGTGTGTGTGTGTGTGTGTGTACAAGCCTGCACACATGCTCATACCACAGGGCATGTGTGAATATCAGAGGATAAATTTTCTAGAGTCTGTCTTCAACTTCTACCATGTAGAGTCTAGGGATTAAACTCAAGTTGTCAGACTTGAACATCTGAACATCTCACCAGCCCTAGAACAACTTTCTTTTTAGATTTACAGAAATCTTGTGAAGATGAGGTAGATTCCATACATACCTCAAACCCAATTTTCATTAATATTATTTCAGTTCTGGGAGTTAAATTTAGGGCACTGTACATCCCAGGCAAGCAATCTACCCCTGACTACTATCTCTATTTATTATTATCATACAGTGTATAGGTCATTTGTTATGATTAAAGAACCAATATTGATACAGTATCATTGATTAACATTGATGTTTATACAGCTTTTCTTAATTTCTTTTTTCCTGTCTTAGGATTCCTTCCAGGATTGCACATTGTATGAAGTATCCTTAGGCTTCTGTTTGGCTGTGACAACCTTTCAAATTTGCTTGATTATTGATGACCTTTAACAGAATCTCAATTTGTATTCTGCTTCAGACTCCCAAGAGCAGGAATTACATATGTGCCCCACACATCTGGATTCTAAGATTCTCCTTTAGTCGGTTGGAGCTGAATGTGTACTGGAAACCTGTAATCTCAATGCTGTATAGAGGCAGAGGCAGGAGGGTAAAAGAGTTCAAGGCTAGCCTCTGTTACTTAGACCAATTGATACAAACCTGGCTTACGTAAGACCCTGCCCCAAAGGGAGTGGCTCAGTGGGTCAAGTGTTTGACCAGAATTTAAATCCCTAGTGCTCGTATACATGCCAGGCATGCATGATGGATCTGCCAACACAGTGATTTTTCTATATAAGACCCATTTTCAGATTTCTGAATGGAGTAACTGTGAAATGGTGAATGTGTAATGCTTAGGCATACGGTTCTTCTAAAAATTTATTATTTTATGTGCATTGGTGTTTTGCCTGAGTGTATGTCTGTGTGAGGGTGTCAGATCCCCTAGAACTGGAATTACAGACAGTTGTGAGCTACCATGTGGGTGCTGAGAATTGAGCCCAGGTCCTCTGGAAGAGCAGTCAGTGCTTTTACCCATGGAGACATCTCTCCAGCCCCTAGGTATAAGGTTCTTGATTATTTTTGAAATATTGCATTTATTTTATTTGTGGTGTGTGTTTATGCGTGTGGGGACACATGCCATGGCTGTCCTGTGGAAGTCAGAGGACAAACAGCAGGAGTTAGTGCTCTCCTTCAACCATGCAGGTCACAAGGCTTGAACTCAGGTCGTCAGGCGAGGTAGTAAGCACTTTCACCCACTGAGCGATCCCATAGGCACCGTGATGATTTGTTATAGCAGCAATAAGGAACTAATACAGCCTCTAACACAGTTAGGCAGAGGGTACTGATATGGCAATGTAAAGACCTCAGATACCTGCTTCCCAGGAAAACTAGAAAAACTATTTTTAAAAATCCTCACTGTTCAAACAACAAACAAACAAATAAGCCTTTAATCCCAGCACTTGGGAGGCAGAGGCAGGCAGATCTCTGTGAGTTTGAGAGGCCAGCCTGGTCTGTAGAGCTAGTTGCAGAACAGCCAGAGCTGTTACACAGAGAACCCCTGTCTGGATAAACCAACTAAAAAAAAAGTTATTGTTTGATCTATATTCATTTCTATTGGACATATATCTTGGGGCAGAGTAGCTGAGTCACAAAGCATGTGTGCACAACCTCCATAGATATTACCAACATGTTTTCTTCTTCTTCTTCTTCTTCTTCTTCTTCTTCTTCTTCTTCTTCTTCTTCTTCTTCTTCTTCTTCCTGTTCTTCTCTTCTTCTTCTTCTTCTTCTTCTTCTTCTTCTTCTTCTTCTTCTTCTTCTTCTTCTTCTTCTTTTCTGAGACAGGGTTTCTCTGTGTAGTTTGGGTGCCTGTCCTGTATCTTGCTCTGTAGACCAGGCTGGCCTCGAACTCACAGAGATCCTCCTGGCTCTGCCTCCCGAATGCTGGGATTAAAGATGTGTACCACCACAGCCTGGCCATGTTTTCTTTTTTTAAAAAATGTTTGGTGGTGCATGCCTTTAATCCCAGCACTTGGGAGGCAGAGTCAGGCAGATTTCTATGAGTTCAAGCATAGCCTGGTCTATATAGTGAGTTCCTAGCCAGCCAGGACTATATGGTGAGACCTTGTCTCAAAAAACAAAAACAAAAACAAACAAACAAAAACAAAAAACAAAACCTGAAAGTAAATAAATAATAAAAACGTTTTATTAGTATTATTAGCAGTACTGGCAATTTATGTGTATGGGTGTTTTGCCTGTATGTATGTCTGTGTACCGTGTGTGCCTGGTACTCGTGGAGGCCAGAACCTCTTCTGGATTCCCAGGAACTGGAATTACAGAGTGTCATGAAAAGCCATGTGGGTGCTGGAATCGAACCTGGGTCCTCTGGAAGAGCAGCCACCTTAACTGCCCTGCCATCTCTCCAGCCCCAGCCAACATATTTTCTTGAAGAAACTGTAGCAGTTCTAGTTCCTAAAGCAACATATGAGAGATGTAGTTTCTTTGCATTCTTGCCATCCTTTCCCTGTGCCAGGGCTTGATGCCAATATGTTTGTTTGTTTGTTTGTTTGTTTGTTTGTTTGTTTGTTTGAGACAGGGTTTCTCTGTGTAGCTTTGTGCCTTTCCTGGAACTCACTCTGTAGATCAGGCTGGCCTCGAACTCACAGAGATCCGCCTGCCTCTGCCTCCCGAGTGCTGGGATTAAAGGCGTGCACCACCACCGCCCGGCCTGATGCCAATATTTTTAATTTACTTCTAGTGTCCATGTGGGAGGAGCTCATCAAGGCTTTAATTCTCTTTCCTTGACTTCTAGTGAAGTCAATGACTGTTGGGAATGTCAACTGTTTTTTTTTTTTTTAAACTGGTTTTCTTTCATGCTTTGCCCAATCAGTTTTTGACCTAGTTGAGATGCAATTTTCCTATTGCCTACAGGGTACTTAAGTATTTTTGAAGATTTGTTTTTATTTTCTGTGCATGGGTGTTTCACTTGCAGGGCTGTCTGTGTACCACATGTGAACGATGCCCTTGGAGGCCAGAAGAGGGCGTTTGATTCCCTGGAACTGAAGTTAGAGACATTAGTGAGTTGCTCTGTGAGTTCTGGGAATCAAACTCAGGTCATCTGGAAGAGCAGCCCACTGATGAGCCAACTGCGCAATCCCGTATAGGAAACTTTTTATATATTCCAAGTATGTTTTTTTTTTTTTTTTTGCCAAAGGAAACTATTGTACATATCTTTTCCTAATCTCTGACCTTCCCTTTCCTGTTTTTGGAGATAAGAGTTCCCTGTGAGCCGGGCATGGTGGTGGCACACGCCTTAAATCCCAGCACTTGAGAGACAGAGGCAAGCAGATATCTATGATTTGGGAGGCTAACCCGGTCTACAGAGTGAGTTCCAGGACAGCCAAAGCTGTTTACAGAGAAACCCTGTTTCAAAAAAGCAAAAAAAAAAAAAAAAATAAAAATAAAATAAAAATAAAAATAAAGAAGAAAAGCAAAAAAGAAAAAAGAATCAAGGTTTGATTAGGTCTTTCTCTCTCTCTTTTCCTCTCTCTTCCTCTGGATATGGATGGAGCCCAGGGCCTTGGCCATTCTAGCCACATGTTCCACCATCGAGCTATAACCTCAGTCTCTTTAGTGGTATCTTCAATGAACTTAAGTTCTCAACTACAATGACATCAAATTGTTACTGGAATCATGTTGTAGAATATTAGTTAAAGATGTGTTACATTTGTTTATGCCGTGGAATATTTGTTTAATGATGCAAAGATGTGTTGCATTCTTTTGTGTTGCATTTGTTTAACTCTGTGAAACGATGTTACTTTGCCTGTCTAAAACGCCTAGTTGGTCTAATAAAAAGCTAAATGGCCAATAGCCAGGGCAAGAGAAAGGACAGGTGGGGCTGGCAGGCAGAGAGAAGGAAGATCGAGGAGCAGGATAAGGAGAAGGAAGGACTCCAGGGACCAGCCACCCAGCTGCACAGCAAGCCACGGAGAAAGAAGTAAAGAAAGGTATATAGAAATGGAGAAAGGTAAAGCCCAGAGGCAAAAGGTAGATGGGATAATTTAAGTTAAGAAAAGCTGCCTGGCAGTGGTGGCGCACACCTTTAATCCCAGCACTAGGGAGGCAGAGCCAGGCAGATCTCTGCAAGTTCAAGGCTAGCCTGGTCTACAGAGCAACATCCAACAACTACAAAAATCAGGTCTGCTCTCTTCTGCTGAAAAACCCAGAAGTCAGATACTGGGGAAAGGAGCAGGGTATGGTAACATACACCTGTAATCCCAGTACTTGGGAAGTTGAAGTAGGAGGATTGCTGTAACACGAATCTTTTTTGTTGTTGTTTGTTTGTTTGTTCTTGAGACAGGGTTTCTCAGTGTAGCTTTGGAGCCTGTCTTGGAACTTGCTCTGTAGATCAGGCTGGCCTCGAACTCACAGAGATCCGCCTGCCTCTGCCTCCCGAGTGCTGGGATTAAAGGTATGTGCCAGTACCGCCGGGCATTAATAAGATCTTTTAAGATTCGTGTTACGCCAGGCTGTGGTGGTGCACACCTTTAATCCCAGCACTTGGGAGGCAGAGCCAGGAGGATCTCTGTGAGTTTGAGGCCAGTCTGGTCTACAGAGCAAGATCCAGGACAGGCACCAAAACTACACAGAGAAACCTTGTCTCAAACCCCACCCCCCAAAAAAGGTCTTATTAATTAAAAACAAAAACGAAAACAAAAAAACAGAGCCAGATATTGGAGTAAAAGCTGAAAGATCAGAGAAATAGAGCAAGCCAGCTACATTCTTACCTCTATGACATCCTCAGCCTCTAGAAAGAATTCCTGTTTCCTCACACCTTATACACCTGTGTCCTGCCATATTACTTCCTGGGATTAAAGGCGTGTGTGTTTCCCAAATACTTGGTAGGGAAGGCATGAGATCTCAAGTGCTGGGATTAAAGGTGTGCGCCACCATGCCTGGCTCTGTTCCCAGTGTGGCCTTGAACTCACAGAGATCCAGATGAATCTCTGCCTCCCGAGTGAAAGGATTAAAAGCGTGTGCTACCCCGGCCTGACCTCTATGTTTAATATAGTGGCTGGCTTTCTCCTCTGATCCCCAGGCAAGCTTTACTGGGGTACACAATACATCACCACAGATTGCCACAAGTTCAAGGCAAGTCTGGAGTACACAGTACTTGGTCGTCCAGGGATACATACCAAGCCTCTGTTTCAAAATATCAGCAAGAAAAGAATGAGTGGAAGGGAAGGAGGCCTAGGCAAGGTGGCCCTGAGGAAAATGGAGGAGACATTTCCAGTGCGAATTTGTCTTCAAGGGCTCAGGAAGTGCAAGTGGCTTTTATAGGGGCACAAAAAATAGAACAATCGGTGGGAAATCTCCCGGCTGAATGGGCTCTTTCTCTTCAGAGCTGTTTCTTCCTCCTTAAAAAAAGAAGATTTATTTTTATTTTATGTGTATATGTGTAGGTATATGCACGTGAGCCCAGGTGCTTGAGGGGTCCAGAAGAGAGTGTCAGATCCCTGGAGCTGGAGTTACGGGGAGTTGTGAGCCTCTCCACGAGTGCTGTAAACCAAACTGGGTCCTCCAAAGGAGTATGACCTCTCCAGCCTCTCCCCCTCTTCCCTTCTTCTTCTTCTTCTTCTTCTTCTTCTTCTTCTTCTTCTTCTTCTTCTTCCTCCTCCTCTTCTTTGTTTGTTTGTTTTTTCGAGACAGGGTTTCTTTGTGTAGTTTTGGAGCCTGTCCTGGATCTCGCCCTGTAGTCCAGGCTGGCCTTGAATTCACAGAGATCCGCCTGCCTCTGCCTCCTGAGTGCTGGGACTAAAGGCGTGCGCCACCACCGCCCGGCTCCCTCTCTTTTCTTGAAGGTGGTCTACACCTTAAACTCCTATAGCAACATGTGTGTTTTCTTTTTAGATAAACCAGTTTCTATGAACATGAGAGGAAGAGGCTTTCCAGGCAACATCCTATGAAAAGGACAGATAGGGGCTGGAGAGATGGCTCAGCAGTTAAGATCACTGGTTGTTCTTTCAGAGGACCTGGGTTCGATTGTTAGCACCTATATGGCAGCGCTAAACCGCAATTCCAGTTTCAAGGGATCCAATACCCTCTTCTGGCTTCTATGGACACTGCATGCAAGTGGTTCATAGACATACATTCATGGAAAACACCCATACACATATAAAATATATATACTTTTTTTTTTAAAAAGACAAGGATAGATAGTTAAGATTAGAATACAGCCAGGCATAGTAGTGCCTGCCTATAATCCCAGTGTTTGTGTGGCTGTCTGAGCACAATGATGCTGAATAGGGATACAGAAACAGAATTGTTTTCTCTGCCAATTAAAATGCAGGAAAGGTCCAGCAGTGGTGGTGCTGTGAGTTCAAGGCTAGCATGGTCTACAGGGTGAGTTACAGGACAGCCAGGGCTACACAAAGAAACCCTGTGTCAATAAATAAATACATAAATAAATAGATAGATAGATAGATAGATAGATAGATAGATAGATAGATAGATAACAAATAAAATGCAGGAAAGAAGTACTGAAAATCTTGGGGGAATCCTAGCAGAGCCATCAAGTAATATCAGAAAAACTAGGTTCCTCTCTCAAGGTTCTTTGTTTCGTTAATAAAATAATGTAAAACGGACTCAAATGGAAGCTCAAGCACAATTTATTAGAGTTTAAAACGAAAATCCCAGGGTAGGCAAACTGTAAAGGTTGCAGCATCCTCGCAGAGGAGGGTGGAGAAGATAAGCACGCACTTAAACCCGGGTGGCAGGCAGCCCCACCGGGAGGAGAGCTTAAGAAAAAGTAAGGAAGCACGAAGCACTAGGTAGAGAGTTTAAAGCATACTTAGGGGCCGGCCAGTGTCTGAGGGAAAAAGACAGAAGAGAAGAAAAAGAAATGGGTACACCTTTCTAGGTCAGGCCTCAGAAAGGTGGGCAGAGCCAGAAGAACCTTTTGGTGGCTCTTAGGGGCTGTGCTAGAGGAGGGAATGCTGGGAAGGAAAACACATTGTGTTAAGGTGAACTTGCCTTCATATGGCTCCGGCTCCCGTGGGGCCGGGAGGAGACAGGAGCACAGCTCCACCTAGAGGTAGCTTCTATTATTTTTAGGAAGACGACTTGTAGGACTTGGCTCGTCCTCCTACCGGAGTCCCAGATTTGGCCAAGCCATCAAGATTGGCAGCAAGCTCTTTTACCCACCGAGCCGTCCACCTACTTTGAAGTTTTCTTAATTACATTATGAGAAGATCCACCTTGAATGTAGGTGACAGAATTCCTTGTGCCTGGGACCCTGAACTGCAGAAGAATGGAGAAAGTGGGAAGACTCCTCCCACACACATCCTCTGTTTTCTGTTCTCGATTGTGGACGTAACCAGCCCCCTCAAGCCTCTGCCACTGTGACTACCCTGCTATGATGGACCGTTACTTGGAGCTGTGATCTAAAATAAACCTTCCGTCCTTCAATGGCTTTCGTCACTGTATTTTGTCACACTAACTGGAAACAAAGCTAAGACATCAGGTGTCCTGCTCTGTCATTCTCTTCTTATTCCTCTGAGATGCTGTCTCTTACCGAAGCAGAAACTCACATTTTTCAGTTTGGCTGGCTGGCCTGCGAGACCCAGTGACCCTCCGGTCTCTTTCCCCCCAAAATGCCCTTATGTTAGTCCTGCATTCCACACACTCCACAGACACCCTGAAGAAGCTGCCAAAGACCTGTGGCTGCTTACCCTGGCTCCTGTGGTGTAGCCCCAGCCACGACAGTCTCAAACAGTTTGCATCAGACCTTTTACTATCACAAGTCGTAGGGCCCATACAACAGTTTCCACTCAGGCAAAAGGTTGTGTGTGTGTGTGTGTGTGTGTGTGTGTGTGTGTGTGTGTATGTATCTGTGTGCACACACACCCTAGCAGATGGACTCTTGAAACTAGTGAAAAGGAACAATGCCAATAGTGTAAACAATTTGGCACAAAGGTTTTGTTTGGTGTGATTAGTGCAAATACTTATCTTTTGTTTTTTGGACAAGGTCTCTATAGTCTTGGCTGTCCTAGAACTCACTATGTAGACCAGGCTGGCCTCAGTCTCATAGAGCATGCATCACCATGCCTGGCCTTATTTTGTTAGTTTGGTTTTTTTTTTTTTTTAATTTAGCCAGGAATGGTGGTGCAGGCCTTTAATCCCAGCACTTAGGAGGCAGAGGCAGGTGGATCTCTGAGTTTGAGGAACCTAGTCTACAGAATGAGTTCCATGATAGTCAGGGTTACAGGGTTGCAGAGAAACTTTGTTTTGGAAAAAAAAAACCCAAAATTTTAAATTTATTTAATTAATTTTTAAAATTAAAATTACATTTAATTAATTAATTGTGTGTGATCAGAGGACAATTTGTGGGAATTAGTCCTCTCTATTCAGTGTATGAGTTCTAGGGATTGCTCTCAGGTCATCAGGCTTGTTAGCAAGCCAAGTTGAAAGGCTGAGCCATCTCACTAACCCTTGTTTTTGTTTTTATTTACTGGCTAAATAAGAAAGTAAGCCACTTGGTAGCATCTTCCTGTTCTTCCTCCTTGATATTGTAACAAAAAACCCTCAAATGTTTTTTCATGCTCCCCCATCTTCCCTACTTTTTTCTTTTTTAAAAAATAATTTATTCATTTGTATTTTATGTACATTGGTGTTTTGCCTGCGTATATGTTTGTAGGAGCATCCCCTGGAACAGGAGTTATAGTTATGAGCTGCCATGTGGGTGCTGGGAACTGAACCTGGGTTCTCTGGAAGAACAGCCAGAGCTCTTAACCACTGAGCCATCTCTCCAGCCCCACCTTCCCTGCTTTCAGGAGCAGGCTTTGCAGCAGAGTGGCATCTGCAGACATGACAGTAGAGTCCCCAGTTCTGACATCCACAGAAGCAGTGGTGCTGTAAGATTGGCTCCAGGGCTGAGGAACTGTGCAGCCTTTCCAGTGGCAGAGGCAGAGCCACCAGAGCAGTGGCCGTGGTGAAGTCCCCCACGTGCCAGTCATCAGTACGTCAGCAACAACAGTGGCAGAAACAGTAACTTCCAGAGACAGGGTCTCAGACACCCCGGCTTGGGAGCCAGTGCCGCCGAGTGCTGTCGGGAGTAGACAAATCTTAGGACCCTGGACCTGGGGGCTATAATGTGAACGGCTGCTGAGCACTAGGGACGCCCCAGTGCCCTAGGCCTGGAAGCTGCTTGCTAGCATGAAGGGACGAATTCTGACACCCCAGGTCGACACAAGTGCACTAACAATTTTGTGAGAGGTCCCTTATACCCCAGGCCTACAAAAAGAGTGGTGACATTTGTCGTTGTAGGCCTAAGGGTCCTGGTACCTCAGGCTGTCACACTGGTACATGCCATCTCCTGCTGTTCCCTCCTGTTTATTACCACTGTGCTACTGCTCTCTGACAAAGCCAAGGGACACAAGCTGCCAAAAACCAGTACTGGAGAACTTCACTTACGACTTCACCCAGGGAGAGTATCTCGAGCCAACTGACTGACAACACAAGGTTTTGACATGATGAGGTATGGGCAGGTCCAGGCAGAATATGACGGACTCTAAGTGCCTTCCTGTGGTAAGAGCATCACAATGGCGTTTGACCTCCTGCAGCTGGTTGACTGAAACTTAAGAAAGGGCTTCCTTGTGGCCAAAAGGGTTAGAGCTTGGCCCCTGAGCACTGGTTCTCAACCTGTGGGTTTTTGACCCATTTGGAGGTCGCATATCGGATATCCTGCATATCAGATATGTACGTTATGATTCATAACAGTAGCAAAATTACAGAAATGAAGTAGAAATAAAATAATTTTATGGTTGGGGGGTCACCACAACATGAGGAACTGCATTAAAGGGTTGCAGCTTTAGGAAGGTTGGGGACCACTGAACTAGGCCATCTTCCCTATAGAAATGTCTGAAGATGCTTCAAGACCAGCCTGGTCTACAGCCTAGTTCCAGGCCAGCCAGGGTTACAGAAAGAAACCCTGTCTCAAAACCAACCAACCAAACAAACTAAAGAAAAAAGAAAGAAAGAAAGAAAGAAAGAAAGAAAGAAAGAAAGAAAGAAAGAAGGAAAGAGAAGAGAAGAAGAAAGACACAGCAGAAGTCCAGGTAAGCTAGCCTGGGTACCCAGGAGACTGCAGGGGCAGAGACAGATGCTGAAGGCTTGGGAGGCTGGTGCAAGTTGTTGGGCTGCAGGCTACTGTTCACCGTCATCTGATCACCAAGGCCACCTCTGAGAGCCTTAGCTTGTTCATAACCCAAATAGTTGCTGTTAGTCTTTTGTCCCAAAAATGTGGCATTGTGGACTACGTCTATTCTCAGTTGCGGCCAAGTGAAGTGCATATGCAATAATAAATCATCTCGAGCCAGTGGCGTGCATGCGATCTCAGTCCTCTCTCTCCCTCCCTCCCTCCCTCCCTCCCTCCCTCCCTCCCCCTTTCTTCCCTTTTTGGCCCCCATTCCCCTTGATACAGAGTTCAGGGTCTGGGCTCAAACTTTCATTCTCTTGTTTTCGTTTCCTGGATATTGGGTTCACAGGCATATACCATCCACCATGCCCAGCATATTAGGCAGATATCTGAGCTGCCCCTTCAATGACTTGGTCTCCTGACAACATTCATATATTTGTGTAACTCTTTTTAACTTTTTTGTTTGTTTGTTTGTTTTTGAGACAAGGTTTCTCTGTGTAGCCCCGGCTGTCCTGGAACTCCCTCTATAGACCAGGCTGGCATCAAACTCAGAGATCCTCCTGCCTTTGCCTCCCAAATGCTGGGATTAAAGGGATGTACCACCACCACATGACAACATTTTTTTTGTTTTGTTTTGTTTTGTTTTTCGAGACAGGGTTTCTCTGTGTAGCTTTGCACCTTTTCCTGGAACTCGCTTTGGAGACCAGGCTGGCCTCAAACTCACAGAGATCCGCCTGCCTCTGCCTCCCGAGTGCTGGTATTAAAGGCGTGCGCCACCACCGCCCGGCGCAACATTTTATTATTATTAGTGTGTGTGAATGCATGCGTGCGTGCGTGCGTGTAAGTGGAGGTCAGTGGGAGACAGTTCTTTCATTCCACCTTGTGGGTTCCAGGGATCAAACTGGTTATTAGCATTGGTAGCAAGCACCTTTACCCACCGAGCCATCTTGCCAGCCCTGTGAGTCACTTTTGATAAATAGAACATATTAAAAAAAGGAAGGCTGGGGGCTAGAGAAATGGATGGCTCAGCACTTAAGAGCATGTACTGTTCTTGCAGAGGACTCAAGTTTGGCTCCCTGCATCCATGTTGGGTGACGCACAGCTGTCTGTAACTCCAGCTTGAGGGGCATTGATCCTGTGGCTTCTGAGGGCACTTGCACACATACACATATACGTAATTAAAAATGAAATAAATTGACCTGCCAGGCCCTGTTCAGCCTGGGGAGGTGGAAGACACTTATAGACCCGCTGGGCATCTCAAGGGGCTGGATGGGTGCATTACAATGAGCAACTGTATGGTGGAGAAATGGGAAAGAGAAGCTGGGTGGTTCATGTGCTGTGGAGAGAGACAGAACTGAACAAGCGAAGACAGTGAGGAAGAGGCTGACATGGGTGGTCTGTGCTGCCACCTGGGCCCTTGGTGATGTCCAGCCAGGGCTGATGCCAGGGGTCATGTCTGGGTCCGTGGCCCTACAGCAGCCAGGGTCCGTGTGAATGTCCGTGGCTCTTGTTACCACTGAAGACCCTGCAGATTCCCCGGGGTCTGGGCCGCCACATGCTGCTCTGTTGATGTCTGAGAGCCAGGCTGCCACCCTGCCGTGCTGATCTGAGTGGCCCTGCGCTGCCGTCCAGGGCCATGGTGACATTCAGCTGCCAGGGCCATGTCTGGGTCCATAGTCTTACCACAACTGGGTTCTGTGTTGATGTCTGTGGCCTGTGTTGCCACCAAAGGCCACATGGATGCCTGGGTCTGGGCTGCACTTATAGCCATGTTGATGTCTGAGGGCTGTGCCTCCACTGGGGCCATGCAGATATGAGTGACCTTTGCTGTTACCCAGGACAATGGTGATATCCGGTCCAAGCTGCTGACAAGTGCCATGTCTGGGTCCATGGTCCTTTCGCAGCTGGTGTCTGTATTGGTGTCAATGGCCCATGTTACCACCTGGGGCCATGCAAACCATGTGTATTGAAATCTGAGGGCCACGTTGAGGTGGCCTCACCCTTTGTTGGCTCTGGGAGATCTGGCCCTGCCTCTTTCTGGCTGCTGCAGTGGGAGTGCTGATCCCATGACCCCAGCCCTGGGAGAGATGGGACCAACCCCTCACCATGTTTACATAAGAGCTGCCCCCTCCCCCATGGTGTGGATGAAAGAGTGTTGGCTTTACCCTTGGGGGCAGTCCCAGCAGAGGCCCAGATTGATCATCCAGTGCTCTGAGTTGGCCCACACCAACATCTACTCCATCTATGACCTGCTAGAGTGCTCAAAGGGACTGGTCCTGTGGAATCAGAGCTGCAGGATCTCTGTGACTTGGGGCAACAGCAGGATGCTGGAGAGGAGTTTCAGTGAGGATCCATCATTGATGGTGTACCAGAAGCCAGAGGCCTTGACCAACAACTCATTGCCGAGAACATTTGCAAGTGAAGCTATTTGGACGGGGGTATACTGAGTGACACACTATATCTCCTAATGCCAATAAAACCAATGAAGAGGTGATGGAGAGGCAGGAAAGACAGAGGAGCCAAGTGTTTTTTTTTTTTTTTTTTTTTTTAATTAATACTTTTTAAAATTTTCTTTTGTGTGGGGTGC